>NC_041345.1:7487966-7711959 GCF_004354835.1 Perca flavescens | reverse complement strand
CTCTCAACAGTTATTTGGTAAGATGAAACCCTACTATAATTAAGCAAGTTAGTAAAAAGCATGAAATGGATGTTTGTTTTATTTTACCTGCTTTTCAGAGACTGAGATGAACAAACTGCAGGACATTCTGCAGACCTCAGACAATATTCCAGATGCAAGTGGGCATCCTTCCACCTCCACATCATGGGGCTTGCGCCAATCTGCAGCCCAAGATGAGTGGCGGAAAGCGAGGTCTCATCATCTGAGCTGCTTGCTGTCCTGCAACGTGGTTCCAGAGAAGAACTGCAGCCAATGCACATCTCCTGCCATCATTCGATGCAGAGACTGCATGCCAGAGGAGTGGCTGTGTACGGAGTGTGACATACACATCCACAAAAAACACACACTCCATAACAGGGAGTCCTGCATTGGGGGAATTTACAAGCCCATAGAGCCAACAGTGTGCTGCGTAAAGCAAGATGGCGGATATACACTGATCAATCAAGGTAGTGCTTTGATCTTTTTGATAAAGTGGTTGAAGTTGTGTCCTTGTTTTTATTAAAATTTTAATTTAATAATAATAAATTGCAAATAATTGTTTAAAGCTTCTCACTATTTATTGAACTTCTCTCTTTCAGTATGTCTTTTGCCTACAGTGAGGCCTGTCCAGTTGTGCACGTGTGATCCTGCAACCATAACAGAATCAGCTGGTAGAGCAATAATTATGGTTTGCATAAATGGTATTTTTATTTATTTATTTTTTCTTTTCCTGTCCAGAGTTATTTTCAGGACATAACTATGCATTAAATGTACTACCTTTTTCTTTTTATAGGTCGGTATGATTTGCACTTGCCAAACTTGTCTTGCAAATTATGTCTGGCACAGTGGACACCTGACATGAGCGACCTCATACACAGTGGGTACTGGCCAGCATCTGTGAATGCTGACACATTGTTTTCAATGGATATCTTTACTTCATTTGAAGAGTTGAAAACTGTGGCTCCCAGTTTGTCGCGTCAGGGTTTTTTTTTTTTTTTTTGATGTTGGAGAAAAGGACCTGTCAATTTGGAAGGGTAAGATCAGCGTGGATAATAGTTGCCTCAAGTAAAAATATTTTATAACTATTTATTTGACTTTTTACTAATTTACTTGCAAATGTATAGGCTGGCAAAATCCACGGAGACGTATTCCAAAGGAGTTATTTGGAGTATACATTCTGCCAGTACCATTGTGAGAATATGGCCAGTGTAGAGCACTTCACCTGCCCAGCATGTACACCCAACATGATAGCTCTTTGCGCAGATGGCAACAGAAAGCAGTACCGATTTCGACAGTCAAAAGGGTTAGTTGTTTTACACTTAGTCAAATGAACTGAACAAATAATGTCTTACACTGAACAAGATCTTTTTTCTTATTTTATTTAGGTCAGAGCAACCATATTTTGTGACGGTTTCATCGCCAAGGGGCGGCTGAAGTACAGCATTTTGTTGAGGAGATCAGGAGTAAAATGAAAAGTGTTAGTTAAATATTTATATATTGTTTTTGCAATGTATGGCTTAAAACTTGAAATGTAGGATTTTCCATTACACATTAGTTATTTCTTCCCTCAAGACCAGATGGTGTCAGCTTAAATGGAACAGACTAGTATCTCCCAACCAGCAATTTAAACAATATGTTGCATCTCATCCAAGTAATTTGGGGTTTGAAATTGGGTATGTGTGGTGACATCCAAAGTGGCTAGATTTTGGTAATAGGTAGTGAGTTATTGTTTGCTAAGCTGAAGATAGGAAAGTGAAAGATGCATTTTCTGAAGCTCCTTGAGCCCTGACTAAACCTCCAGTTGTATTTTGAAAGTAAATATTTAATGTCTCCAATCATTAAACAGATGCTCTTTGGTGTAATGTAACCTGACTCCATAGTCCTGATGGATTAAGTAATTACATAGGATAATTGTTTTTGTTATAAGCATAACTATTTTGTCAAACTATTTTGTCATGCAGACTGCCGGCAGAGGAATCTGTGGAGCCAGTCAGTGGTCTGCTGCACGGGAGACAGCCAGAAGAGCTAGTAAACTGGATGAAGAGGGCATTGAGGTGGTTGTTTGCCGACACGGAGTGCTATTGAAGGCCCTCAACATGTATAGGGGGGAAATATTTGCTTATCCGCTGTTCCTGCAAAAGGAGCTTCAGGCAGCCACACATGGACAGTTCTTTTGCACGGATATTGCTTGCAAGCATTGGCCCTACCTTGAAAAGTTGTCGGTCTCCATGTCAGAACTCAGACCTTTACTGCAGATGAGGCCATTCCTTTCTGTCATGCATGCCAAGGCCCATTCAACAAAGTGTGAGGTACTACATGTTCTTTATCATACAGATTTAAACGATAACTTTTATGTATAATACATATGATTATAAAATAAATGTCCACACTGATTTGTTAGATAATCTGGAGTGGCAAAAATCAAGAGGGTGCTGGTACAACTGCAGGGGAGGAGGTCGAAATGGTAAACAGCTACCTCTCTCGTTGTGCCCTCACAACCAAGTACATGACAAAATCTGGTAAGTTGATCTAATCTTTGTTTAAGATAAAACTCTAAATAATCCCCTATGATTGTTACATTTATCTGAAATTAAAGCTCAACTGTAAAGAAGTTGATTAACTGAATGACCATTAATGGGACTTTCCTCCATCACTTTATTCATTATGTTTAAAAAGCCAGGAATGACATGTTAACAGTCCATGCTATTGGATGGAACCGACGGAAGCAGGAAGGCCTTCATCTTGCATTATCCAGCAGATATCGTCAAGGTATTGACCAGATAACGTGAGACATGATCAGGTTTACTGACCATATTCATATAAAACCAATGTCATGTTTGACCAATGTGTCTTAGATACTGTATAGACAATATAAAGCCTCTATGATTGGTCTTACCCTTTGAAGATAACATCTTAAAAATCTTTCTTTTTTTACTGTAGACTTGTGAAAAGGCGCAGGCTGAGTCTCAGAGACTGGAAGATTTGACCAATCAACTTGGTTGCCCTGAGAACATGGTGCATCAGTGGGTTCATGATGTCAGAGAATGGGCTTCTGATGGTATAATATTTTATGGAAATTCTTTTACATAGTTTTCTAATGTATTGTGTTAGTCAATTATAGCATATGACTCAGACTTGTTTCCTTGCATGGCCCTGCACCTCCTGCTCCTTCCCCAGCCATTAGCTTTTGCTTGTACAACCTAAAAGATCGATCAGATTTGTTTTTTTTTGTTGTTTATATTGTTTTTGTATTTTAAGATTCTGCAGGTACCAGATGTGATGACCAACAACCTCTTCAGGAATCAATTGAAGAAATGTTCCTTGCGGTTCATCACAGAAAAGCCAGCCTTTATAATCAGACTGGTATGTTGATAACTGATCTAATCTTGTCATTTATATCACTTGCAGATATCTTGTCTGGATTGTTTATTTCTGTATCTACTAGGGGTGGGAATCACCAGAGGCCTCACGATACGATATCAGCACGATACTTGTGTCACGATACAATATTATTGCGATTTTAAACATATTGCAATATTCTGCGATATATTGCAATTTCTTACCTTTTTGTCCAACTTGAAATTTTTCCCAATTTCAAATGATGTCCCCAAAGGAAACTTTGTCAACATCTGTTTTATCTAAAAAGATACTTTTCTCTGTTTGTTCATCTCACTTCAGTTTATTGCTGTAAAATGGGGATTGTCAAGCAGACAGACTGACCAACACATATATGATAATAGATCGATACTTGCGTCTGTGTATTGATACAGTATTGCCACGGAAAATATTGCGAAACTCTGCTGTATCAATTTTTTCCCCCACCCTTAGTATCTACAAGTCTTTAGTTTTAAAATCTATTTCTTTTGAATTTTACAGATACTAGGGCTATTTTGTCTTTTAATTCATTTGTTTTTCTTTTTTTTTGATTTATCAATTGATAAATGATTTTAAGTATAAGGCTTTAACAGTATTGCATGTATCATATCTGAATACACATAATTGTGCATTATGTTTTCTCTATTTTGTAACTATAGACAGCAACAAAATCCGACAGTTGCGACGAAGGAAATTGGGGAAGAGAAGAAAAACTGTTTGAAAAAATCAAGCTGTACAATGAGCAGGTTGCAGATGAGGAGCATCCTTGAGGATAAGGTGGAAAGCAGACTCTCTGTGGTGGAAGGAGACAGTGGGGCAGACTGTCTAATATGGCCATGGGAAGTGCACAGCAGAGGTATTGAACAATTTCTGTATGTGTGTATTGCTAGTATTTATGGGTTTTGCCTAGGAGTTGGGCCATTTTCATTACTCATTGCCAGACCCTTAATCTTTCGGATTTTGGGTTTGGATTTCCAGGCTAGGTTTTGCCTACACTACTTATCTTTTAACAGGTATGCTTTCTGTACAAGTCAAACTTGTGTTCAAAGGATGTTATTTTTGTGACTTCAGAATCGAGCAATATCCTTACGAAGAAGAAGATTTTTGATGTTTACATGTCAAAAATGCGGCTTCAAGAGGAAAAGATCATTTTGATGAGGGAGATGAGACAGCACTGCGCCTACCTCAGAAAGCTGGCCTGGAGTCTCCATAAAATGATGTCCGAAATGTCTTCTGGCAGGAACAGTGGTAAGAAGCCAAATTACATTTTTATGTTCTCCTTACAGTGACACTATAAATTCCTAAGCAACTTGTGCTGCAGGTCCTGCCTATTGATTTGACTGACACCATGACCTTTTGTCAGTGGTCCTTAACCATCCAGTGCGCCCGTAATTGAGGGACAGCGCAACATTAACAACAACCGCTCAACTGAAATTTACATGGCCAAACCTCGTCAATTGTTTTTCAGTGCAAAGACACACTATACTTTACAGGCAATGATAATATAGTGCTACAGAAGGTTCACTTTATAAAATCAAGTGGTAGTTTATAGTCACTGTTGCTAAATGATCTCTTTGTTCATTGTTTTGTAATTTGCTCAGTAGAGAGATACTAGTGAAGTAGTGGATGGCAAAAGGTCTGCGTGGAGCCTCTGCAGAAGTATAAATTAAGGTGTAAAATTAGCTGGGCCTAGCAACTTAGTGTTTTTTATAATTGGGGTACACAAGTCTCCATAAAGCACAGGTTATTTTTCAGAATTGAAAAAACAGCTTCTGAAATCACTCAGTGCAGTTTCAAGGTCCCTTGATGATAACAAAATCATATTTGAATAAATGTGCCCATTCTCGCAACAGGGAAGCCTATATGACGGGACTATCACTTTGAGGTCCTCGGGTATTACATCCTTGTGACTAAATCTAAATTATCTGTAGTTCATTCAGTAAAGTTAATGACTAGCTGAACTACACTAACTCAATTGAGGTATTGTCACACCTCTTTTCATTTTCCTTCTAGGCAGTTTAAGTGAAGAGGGCCATCGTGGGCTGCTGTGTCTTCATCAGAAAAGGCTTGCTGATGTGGAGGAGAAGTTCCAAGTCGTTAGCTCAAGGTACAGCCAGGCTTTAGGACCGAATGCTGCTTCTCTGCTTGAGGATGGACCCGAGGACATACCGGAGGACGACAAAAGAACATGTATATGAGAGTTCAGATGAGAGTGATTTTGAGGCAGTGTAAACCAGTTTTTCGAAACACTAGCTTTATAGATGGAAAGGTATAGCATCGGATTTATGTATGTCAAGCGCGATATAATCTTCCCTGCAAGAGCATGTATGCCCTCCAGCTCTCTCAGAGCAGACACTTCCTCACACAAGGTGGCTGCTCTGTGCGCCGCTATACTGTAGTTTCATACATGAAGATGTCATTATGTAACTCTTCCTATGTTTTTGTGTCACGCTCTCAGCTACCTGCACGACTCTTGGTTGTAGAATTGTTATGCAAAGACTAAAATCTGTGCGCAGCATATATAATTTGTTTGTGAGCATGTTTTATCATGCTCGCGACATATGACATAAATCTGACCCAATATTCAGGAAAATTTGAAAACACATACAAAAATCCAAAACCAATACAACAACAAATATGTGCTGCAAATGAAAAAATGTTGCTAAATGCCTAAACTAATACGCAACTGCAAACTGCTCTAAACACAAATTAACTAAAAACAAACACTGAATACAAGTGCATTAACAGGGATTGACCACACCTAGAGGATGAGTCACACCACGCAAACTATTTAAATTCATTTTTACAATGACAATGTAGTAATTGTAATTTCTCTGCAGTTACATCTGCCATGTCGTGTTGTACATTTGGTTGGCTTTCAGTGTTATCTATCTATAACTATCGTCCATCAAATCGCTCTGAAAGTGATCCCAAACAATATTGTTTACCACTGTTTGTCATTATTACATATATATCATGTCATGCTGTTTCACTTAGCACTCCTTTTTAGACAAGTAGAACTGTTTGGATTAGATATGCCGTGTTTAAGTTGCATATGTTTTGGGGGTTTGGAATCTTCACTGCATGTTTCTGCTAGCATAAGTGCTTTGAACCACTGTAGCGTATTTGCCCAGGTCGGCCACTGTATGAAACAGCACTAATCGTATGACACGCATAACGGCAACATGAATGTCCAAAAGGCAAAGAGATAATCCTATTTAAATAGCTACGTTAAAGATATCTTTACCGTATCTGCCCCATCTGTTTGGGGGCAGATGCTCTTAACTAGAATTAATCGTCATTTAAAAATGTGAAAAACCCTGTTGTATATCGTGTGCCCTAGTTTTTTTTTTTTTATTGCATAATCCAGTATATTGTTATTCATAGTGACAATGTGGCTCATTTGAATTGAAGGTACATGCTACTACATTTAACTTATTTTTAAAAAATGACCATCATTACCCATGAGTTTTGATTGTAGTGTTTCCTGTTTATACTGCTGTTACTGTTAAAAAAATCAACAAATTTCCCAATGCCGTTACTGCAGGAATAAAACAAGGTGTAAGTTTAAGTGCATGTAGCCTTGTTTATGCTAATGTCTTCATGAAAATAAAATATGTGCGAAATAACTGATTTGTCATTTTTCTTTTAACGTTGTATGCCAGTTGTATACAGGGTGTTTAAAATAAGTAAAAATTATTTTCAGACAAAATAGCATTTTGACATTTTGGATGTCAAGTAAGTATATAGTTAGATATTGTATTAATTATTGCATAACATTAGAATAAATATATTTTTCATCATCCTGCTGAAGGACTGCTCTGGATACAATAATTAACACAAGGGGGGTTCATATTTGGGTTCTATTACCAGGGATACTGGATTGCTAAATTGATATTTTAAAACTATAACGTTACATTAATCTACATTTACATTTTACATCATGGTATTAATTTATTTAATTCGATTACATTATTTTGGTCTTATTACTGGTGAAATATACCGTAGTATGCTGTAAAACAAACACTACGGTACAAGGGAGCGCACTCAAATTCCATATCCCACATTCATTCATTCATTCATGTCATAGAATCGGACAGCGATCAGGCAGTGCTTTAACGGCAGAATCGCTTCAATGTGGATATTAAATGAGTGATTTTGTCACCAACAACCGTAGCTTAGTTTTTCCATTAAGTTAAGTACCGTCTAATAACCATACACAGTATATAAGATAATAGGCTAACGTTTACTTAACCGGGCATCCGCCGGACGTGACGTATAATTGCGGATCCGAAGACAAAATACATATCACAAAAATACATATCACAAGTACATTGATTTATTTGTCTAACGTTTTATGTGAGGATGTAAACAATAATGATAACAATAATAATAAAATACAGTTTCATGTATTTGTCTCATGTAATGTGTGCTCGGTCAGCCGGCGGACGGCATCAATCTGAAACGGAATGAAGCCCATCCACGGCGGGCAGCAGAAACCGGAGTCGAACACGTCCACCCCGGAAGAACTACAAGTATACTGGTTTGTAACAGATTCTGGGGCGCGTATCTAGTGGGAGTTGTAGTTTTGAAATATATTGGTATATTTCTCATAATTAGAAGTTGGCAGTGTGTAATTTTGGATACACCCTGGGGTTTTTTTGGGATGGAAAACACACTGGTGTCATCAGATTTTAAAAATGTAATCGTTAAATAGGTGAAAATAGCATATTACCATATTTGACAGTGCTTACAGTGGATAAACTTTGGAGACCATATCTACATGATAGCTGAGGTCCAGAGCTTTCTATAACAGCTGGTTTTATGTGTGTAGCACCTTCTGTTGCTAAATGACAAGCCTTCAAACATGGACTGGGTTCAAGGTTCAGAGGTCAATATTTCCAAGCAGGAGTAATGTATCCTCTTCAGACTGACATATGTTCCTCTCCAGGTTGAGACCTTTCCAACAATGTGTTTAGTATAGTCTTACGACAAGGTTTTAATTTTACTACATCATGGAGACCACTTTGCAGGCGATACTTTATTGTCCCCAGAGAGATATTTGTCAACATAACAGTTGACATATTGTCTTATCATACAGCTGGCATATACTTTGAATTAAAAAAAACTCAAACATAGTGGAAGCATATCACAGCCAAAATCTATTGCTCATCTTTCACAAAGAGTGATTAAGGCAACCTAACCTTATGCACCATATAATGAAGCAATTGCACAACCCCTGCAGCCTGAAGAAACATTATATTAAGTTTCAACTGAGGCAGGTCCAAATCAGGCCTAGTTTAAAATAATGTCGAGTTTACATTGGTTTACCCTATATCTTCTTCCAGAAGAGCTTATACTTGCGGCGCACACCGGTACGCACTCTTCTCGTTATAAATACGGACGTGCGTTACCTTATGCGGTCCTGCACGAGCCTCACGCTCCTCCCAAGGTCGTCCTATATTTGTCCTAATAAGGTCCATGTTAATCAATCAATGTATATTTCAGCCTTGAAAGGAGCCCTCGATCACCAATCACGAAATGGAAAAAATGGGGAAAAAAAACACGATTCAGTGATTGTGAGATCGAGGTGCTCCTAACAGAGGTAGAACATCCAAACTAAATCCTGTTTGGAAGCCTTAACCCTTGTGTAGTGTTCATATTTTTGATACACAAATTTAATAATGTAGCCTAATGTAATAGATTTAGCTCAATTACCAATGATACATCATTTATGGTTCATATTTGCCATTTAGGCTACCCCTGTGAGATCACATTTATATCATATGATCATTGTCGTTTTTGTTAAAAAAAAAAGGAAATTCAATTATTCTTAGAACTTAATCAAAACAGGTGAAAGTGCTTGAAATGTAACAATTTGATAACTTTGTGTTGGAATAGCAGGTGCAGAAAGACAACATTCCCACACACAGACACCTACAATCAGACACGACCACATAAAGACACACAAACACACACACACACACACACACACACACACACACACACACACACACACACACACACACACACACACACACACACACACACACACACACACACACACACAGATACACATCCAACAAACAACGCATTTCACGGGAGAGGCAGAGAAGAGCAGCGTGTACAAAAGGCAATTGCGCTGGGTGCAAGATCCTAGGGCCCTTAAAGTCTTAGGGCCTAATTTACTAACACTAGCGCAGTTTGCGCTTCAATGTCTGTTTATTTCGAAGTTCGGTAATAGCGCACGCTATGCTTCCACATTTTGCGTAGTATTTATCAACCCTGACACCCATCAGCCAATCAGCGTCTTTCTCCGCCCACTATGCCGTTTCACCAGGGCATTGCGCTGTAGCTTGTTTAGCTATGATATGGCTGAGTGCAGACTGAGATATTCCCACTGCTGATGCTATGACTGATTGAAATGATCCTGATGCCAGTATCTGTAATGTAGCGAGGAGTTTAACAGCTGCTGGAATGGAATGTGAACGCTGAATCGGAGATTCTATTTCATCTTTGATTTCTTCCAGTAACTCTAATATTGCTGACGGCTGCTTGATCTGTAACGCTAAATGATGTTGTGTTCACTGACAAAGTGTGATTCTTCTGTTAAAATTTTTTTCAGCCTCTTCTATGTCTTCGTCTTGCTCAAATTACTGTTGCCATTTCACCAAAGTGGCATAAACTCTAAAAGGAAACTCAATTGCGGCTGGTTTAGACCTGCTTTTAAGAGGCGGAGAATTTCCCCGCAGAATAGAGACGCACTCTTACTGACTGTCTTTCTAAATACCACAGAATATATAATTAGGCGCACTTTGGACGCTTATCCTCCTACCTTTAATGTGGAACTCCCACTTTCCCCAAGACCCTCCCACGAACGCATATTGAAACCTGCGCAACTTGTCTCTTCTCGCTCATGTGGCAGACAATCTGCGATTTTACCCAAGTGCGCCCTGTTTGTAGATAGCCCGATGTTCGGTTTTAATCCGTCTTTGCGACCAATTAGTGCCTGGAAACAGGCGCAAACGGTGGCTTTGATGGCTGATAAATCTAGCCCTTAGTGTAGTAGGCTGAGGATAGAACAATATAATTTACTATTATAATAATTTACAGATATAATTTACAGATCTCCACACACCAATGGCACCTACAATGGAAGCACTAACAAGTGTTGTCATCCGCCACCCACTCCAATGGCCACTTCTTTCCACTGTAAAACAAAAAGGAAAGTTTGAGTTTGAGTTATGCAGATAAAATGTAGACACAATGAGACAAATTTAGACTTCCTGTAGCTGTTACCATAGTATAATATTCCAATGTGACTGTGTACAATAATTCATTGAGTTTATGATGTGAATCACGGTTTGGAATGCAATATATATATATATATATATATATATATATATATATATATATATATATATATATATATATATATATATAAACACACATTATATATACATATATATTGTGTTCCAAACCGTGTGTATGTGTGTGTGTATATATATATAGCTCTTATTATGAAGTGTTAAGTAAGATTTAAGGTACTTTTTGTGTCACCTTTAATTAACTCTACCATCATCAAAACAAATGAGGAATATCCTTCAGAAAGGTTTTTAATCCAAAAAACAAAAACAGTCTGTAAAAATCCAGCGTTACATCATAAAAATATGTAAATCGTTCGCTAACAGCCGGGATTATAGAGGGGGAGTCAGCCGCATACTATGATACAATACAGATGTTTTCTCACTGTGCTTTCTGCCGGGTTTTTCAACCGTGTAAAAAAGTGATTTTGTAAAGAGATTTTTTAAACCCGGCGGTTAGCTGGTATTTGAGTTATGGTGGTGTTGTATCATTAACGTAAGTGCAAAAACATGAAAACATGAATCAATATCTCCCTCTTACTCATCGCTAAGTAGACTGTGTATGTGAACACCTGATTACCTTAACGTTAACAACCTGCAAGCAGGTGGGCGGTTCTTGAGCGTACTATAAAATAAATCAAACAAAGAGAAATAGTCTTCCCTCGTCTTAAAGTGATAAAAAAAAAAAACAATACTATAGTAACCTATTTGCTTTTCCATTGCAGCGGAGGAGAAATCGTCTGCACAAAATAATTTAAGTGTCTGATGGTTATTTATGTGTGCTTTAGAACATAATCACTGCGAAACAATCATTACTAAGCTTTATTTATCTCTCTCAACTACACAATAACAGATTCAAGTAGCTACAAAATATGAGTTCTGCTGGTATACAGCTGGACGGGAGTATGTGATGTTAGCTGTTCACTGAATATGACGTTTAAAGCTCTGCCCATTTCTATATCTTAAAGTAATTGTTATGCGTGGCTCTCGGCTACCCAGGTGATGTCATGACCAGGGATTTACCCACGTTGACTGGCTGAACATATAATCAGGGTCCAACCCTGGTCACCGGTGTGAAAGAGGTATAAGATGTATGTAGGGTATACTAAATTAGTTTTCATAAGTAGTGTTTAAGCACCTATATAGACTAACTTTAACTTAGAAATGTACATACATTTAGTCATTAACTTTTATTTGTTGCACTAATTGACAATGTGTTAACCATGAAAAGTCATACATACCAGAGTTTGCATGGCTCCCACTCGACCCGCTTCATTTTTTGGCCCTATAAAACAGTGAGTTTTATAAACTTTAAATTTGCACGTCTTAACAGTTATACTATTCTCTAAAATATGCTTTTAAGACAATTCAATTCAAAACAGAAAAATGCAATCGACCCTTTTCGACTGGTACAATCTGTATCTTCAGAATTTCCATTTGGTGTGAAGTTCAGCAATTGCTTTTTTCCTCTTACACTGTATGAAGAACCAACTTGCTAAGGTGTGCACTCGACACCCAGCTCTCCTAAATTCTTGAGAAATATACATTTTCATTTGTAAGAGACAAGTTGGGCTCCTGCCTAAAACAATACAACTTTGATTGAAAGCTGTGTTAAACAGCAAAATCAAATCAAAATCTGATTCAGGAAATTTAACTGGAATCGTGTTTTTTTAAATGAAACACTTCATTATATATGAAATTGACTATACAGCAAGTACAGTCAAGTCCTTACAGTTGAAAAGGGCCTTTGAAAACATTAAACGAAAGGGAACCATACGAACTGCAAAACATATTTTCACTTAATTTAATTTTGAATTTCTTATGACAACGGAAGGAGCTACGTGATGCCTTATTTATCATTAACCTTAACAACTTTGCATTTGGCAACCCTCTTCACAGGGTAAAAATCCTGGCTCCCTGTCAGTGTGTGTAGGCATTCTGAAAGGAAAAATATATTAACAAGCTTACTACACTGAACAAGCCTTTACAGAATTATAGGAGATTATTGAAAAAACATTACTTATCGAGTTTTCTTATATCAAAGTTATTCTTGTACAAAATGTGAATGCAACACTGGTAAGTTACTCTATACAATGGTCTGGGTGAATACTTGATTCTTATTGGCTGCAGGGTGTCACATAGTGTCAGAAATTATTTCTATTTTCCCCACTGTGGATCAAAAGAAAGTATAATTTAATATTTAAAAAAAAAATGTTATCCAAGGCAAAACATGTTGGCTTTCTAACTAGTGCTAAAAAAAGGGTTTATGAGCTGAGTGGACAACAAATATCCCCCGTTTCTATGTGTGGCAAGTCATATCTAAGGTTGGTTCTATTTACTGGAGCAGTGAACACTGTTTGCATTGCATAAGAACCTTATGGAACGTGAATGTAATGCCTCAGGCGTAACCATTGAAACATAGTAATTGTTTAAAAAAAAAAAGGACCATGGTATAAGTGGAGGCAACCCTAATAAGTTAACTATAAGTAAGCTATAAGTAAATTAACCCTTATTTATATACTATAAGATTAGGCAATAGGAGAAATATGTTGGCATTCAGTGTCGAAACCCCATGAATCCTAATCAGTAAAAGTCATTGTGGTGTCAGGAGTTGTGGAACATATTCTCACGGCAGATACCAGCTTTTGGGGAAAAGACATTTCTTATTGATGGAGTGGCAGTAGTTAATGGGGAAAGAGACCACAGATTAAATTTAGCTTGATTAATTTAAATGTCAAGCTTACCAAATAAATAAATAAATGTGGATGCATCGCCAAAACATAATAGGTTACAACCACTTACAAATGCAAATACAGCAATAATGAGGACTCCCAACAATGAATTTCAATTCAAAATGCATAGATTTACACACACACACACACACACAGTAAATGAACAAACCTTTTCTTTTACGTGACACCACTCTACTGGGAGCTGGACAGCCTCCTTCAACACTGTCACCTGTTGATTACAGGGAAAAACAAACAAACAATTTATTAAGACAGTTTACAATTGAGATGGTCTTTATTGGCCCTCTGATATTAATTATGGACCCAATGTCTTTCATTAGGGGGTCTGACAATTTTGGAATATGAGTTAACACGAAGGCTTGCAATTAATACTTTCTTCATCTGGGACTGAAGGCAGTGCAAAGTGTTTACTGGATACAGAAATTACACCCTTTAGGATAACCAGGCTCTGCTGTTAGCAGGAACAGGATGTATTGTGAGGGGCTTAGAACTTATTTCCAGTACTCTTCATATAGAACCTGTTATTACACAGCTTAGTTGAATTCGACGGCATTCAATGGTCTGCTATTTCTTTAAAACAGACTGTTGCAAAGTATAACAGACCGTTGCCATGCATAGCAGGGTGTCGTCATGGTCGCCATCAATCTGCTGAAAAAAAGAAGTGGGGAAGATGTGGGGAAAAGTGGAGCGAGCAACTCCTGCAATTCAGGCAATGGCAGCATAAGTGGTGAGTGCCTATCGCTACATTTGTTCATACAGTCTATGATAGCTACGCAGTAACTTCAGCCATCGGGACAACAACGCTAATTAGTAACATTGCAACATCGTTTTTACAAGTGTGTCACAAACAAGATGAATGAGGACAGAAACGTCAACATAAATAGTCCCATTCACTTTTCACGTCTCATTTCACCATCAATGGAAATGTTCAGTTCAGTCAACCCGCACTGATTAAAACAGCAGCTGGATAAAGGAGTTTTCTCCACCTAGCTAGCGATAGCAGGGCATCACCCCATTACAGCCTGACTTATTTTGGAGGTAAAATAAAGCTACTACCACAGCCTGTAATTGGGGGATTAAATGCATGTTGGACCCTGGCTTTTGCCAGAAATGCATGTGCTGCAAACAGCTGGCTATCTGGTAGGCACACACACTGATGCCAAGCATGGAGGAGGAGATACTGTGGTGTTGAGTGACTGACGGAGGTTATATTAAACAGCTACAGTTTACGTTGCTATGGACGCAGGATACCAACCATAGAGACGGAACAGACCTTTTTCTTTATCGGTAGCAATACTATCGTTTTTAAATTAATATTTGGTGTCAAATTATTTATTTATTATTTATTTAGTTAAGTAACCATGTAATAGGCAGGATAATGCCTCACTCTACATTATCCCTTACTTATGCTTACCTTTTTCTTGACAAACTTGGGAGGCTCCAGTGGAGGCTACTGATAAAATCAAAGACTTTGGGGGTGTAGGTGGAGCTGCAGGGGGATGAGGCTGGGCAACAGCAACCTGTGTTGTTGGTGGAGCCAGTTGAGGTGTAGGTGGAGCTGCAGGGGGATGAGGCTGGGCAGCAGCAACCTGTGTTGTTGGTGGAGCCAGTTGAGGTGTAGTTTGAGGTTCAACTGGGGATGATGAATGTCCTGCAGCAACTTGTGGGGTCCAGCCTTCATTGGAGGAGTATTAAATGATTAACAGTAATAATACTTGGACTATTTTAAGATAAAGTTCCCTGTGATGAAGACTGTTGTGAATTAATTAGCTGTATCTTAAAAGGGTTATTTTTATGATGTCATATTAAACCCTGCCTTTCCTGTGGTATCCTATTTTGCAGGTTTGACTTTGGCTAGGATTTGTTTCAAGAAATGTTAACATGGTTCACAAGAATTCAAATTGTTTTCTCAAAATCCATTATCTTCTCACTTCTTTGTCATACTTATGTCTTCACAGTAGTAGAGAAAAAGTAAAGAATTTTGAAGAGGCCTGAAACAAAAAACTCTGTAATGAAAATACCTAATAGCTCATTTAAATCAGCCACCAACATGGCTCTATAGTTTGATCTGCTATGGTATCCTTCCTCCATGGTAAAACAATTGCAGCAGCACACTTTTGAGTCTTCAACAATAGCTGTATAATTTACTCTACCAGAAACTGTTAACACTTAAAAAAAGGCAACAATTTAATTTGTTTGACATAAATGAGTCATTTAACTAGTCTAGCACCAACTGATTATTTACAGTTGTACTTTAGCTGATTAAGAGGTAAAAACAAAAGAGAGACTGCATGTTTTGCTGTGTTGCTTGCCAACCAAGCTGAAACAAGTATTCTTTTTTAGTGATACTTAAATTTGAGCAGCAAATAGCTAGCTGGTATGTTTTTAACATATCTCAATAAGTTAAGTTTAAAAAGCATAATTATAAATGTGATTGCTCCATTAGTTGAGAGAAGGCAACCACAACATTATCTGTGACAGGAACACAAGCCATCAAATACAATAATGTTTTTTTGTAAATAACAGAACATTCTTACCTTGAATAACAAGTTCATAGAGTGTCTTTATTCTTTCAAGACACTTTTTAGAAGTGTCTGTCAGTTGACAACGGGGTGCCAAAACCTCTGAAACCCAGGCATTCTCTTTTCTTCCGGGCTTGGACAAAACTATTACAGCCCTCACACACACACACACACACACACACACACACACACACACACACACACACACACACACACACACACACACACACACACACACACACACACACACACACACACACACACACACACACACACACACACACACACACAAATAAATTAAATGAAAATGTACAGAGCAACACTGTGTAACTTAACTGCATGGAAATAATAAAAGCAATTACATACCAGCATAGAAGCTTCATCCACGATGTGGGAGGTGGTCCGATTTTTTTTGGTGGGTATGGACCCAGCTCTCCGCTTTTCATCAAATTTGTCTAATTTTTTTTTTTAGCCTTAGCTTTTGAGGTTGCTTTGCTTTGCATGCCTTGCAAGTTTTGCACGCGACATTGATTTCTGTGTGGCAGACCACACACTTTCTTAAAGTTGTCCCCTGACCTGGCATTTCTATCAGAAATACAGTAAGACAAACAGAAAGGGACACAAAAAGATTATGATAAATAGGGATGTCATGAGAACCAATAGCAGGTAGGTAGGTACACACACACACACACAAACATATACACACATATATACATATATATATATATATATACATATATATATATATATATATATATATATATATATATATATATATATATATATATATATATATATATATATATATATATATATATATATATATATATATATATACATATATATATATATATATATATATATATATATATATATACATACATAAATACACACACACACATTGTGTTTCTACTAGAACATGTTCACATGGTTCATTATTAAAAAAAAAAAACACTTTTATTTTACTGCCCACAGGCAAAGCTGAATTGACAAAGCGCTTCAAATTGATTTTATCTACCAACAAGGTAAAGAAACCCATAACTACGAAATATAAGCTGCCAAAATGAAAAAACTCTTAAGCTGCTGACACACCAAGGAGATTATCAGCCGTTGGACAGTCTGGCGAGGTCAGTGACTCGAATCTGTTCGGTGTTTCCCGTTGTTGATCTGAAATGAAGACAGATTCAGCAACTGCATCACGGCCTATTTCTCCTTAAAATGTTTTCAGAAACACGTTTTTGGTGAACTATTTTAGTACAACATGAGATCGTATTCTCAACGAGCCGCCATGACAGTCTGGCTTTGAATTTCCGGAGAAAACAAACCCATGTGACGCGTTCGTCCAATCAGCTGCCGGTTTTCATTTCTTGGGCAACATTACAGATTAGCGCCGCCTGCTGTTATAGAGATGTTTTACGTCTCATCTCTTTGGTGTGTTCTGTGGCACTTTTGGACCAACACGAAGACTGATCATTTCGACTGACTTTTCTGTCAACGGTCAGCCGTCTGGTCGGTGTGTAAGCAGCTTTATGAAGACGTGGATACAGGCGTGAGAAATCAGCAGAAAGAATGGGAAGACTGTGATCGACTAACCTAACATCATGCTTGACTTTACGTGTGCAAGCATTTTGTTACCAAATCAGAAATCAAAATGTTAATATTAGACTAACGATATTTCTGTAAATTACGTTAAAGCATTTTGACATGATGCAGCTTGTATTAGACAGAATGTGGTTAAATATGAAGGCCGCGCAGTATAATGTTTTCAAGTCCCTTATGTGAAAGAATATACAAGGAATACAATGACAATACTCACTTGAAGACAATAGGCCAATAAGTGAGACAAAAACATTGTCAAAAAAAAAAAAAAAGAATGCCATAGGCATGTTCAAATGTTCATGCACTGTGTTTTTTGGTCAGTAAGACAGTAATGTGAAATACAAAAGAAGGAATAGAATGACAATACTTACTTGAAGACAGTAGGCCTTCTAGAGGAGATCGCAGCGCTGGCGCAAGCGCAAGACAGAGAGAGTGAACGAGAGACAGAGAGAGAGAGAGAGACAGAGAGAGAGACAGAGAGAGAGAGAAAATGTCTGTGTGTGTGTGTGTGTCTTGAAAATATTAGGAATGGCTCTTAAAAGAGCCGTTGGTTTATTATTAAAGGAGGTACTGTAGAGGTGGATGTAATAGGGATAAGGGTGGTTGGTAACAGGAGCTGTCAAAGAGAGGAAAATAAAAACACAACATGGTTATTTATCTTGCAGCAAGCATGAATTTCTCACATTAAAAATACAGAAGTGTATCAAAATGAAAAAAAGATAACCTTGATGGAGATGTTGATTAATGTAAACAATTTGTATTTAGTCATACTCAACATGTAAACTGCATGAATATTAGCAAAATAAGGGACAGTAACGTTTGCTATTTGAGCTCACTATTACAAAGCTCTAACGTTACAGTTCACGAATACACATAATGTCAGAGGTAACGTAGGCTAAAACTATGTTTACAACACTTTACAGCATTATTGAAAGTACGCAAAATAAGGATAAACGATTGCTTAAATAGATCCAACCGGACACGACATGACCAGTTCCGACGGATCGCGTCGGACCTGTCAAGATAGCCTTTCAGCAGCTAACGTTAGAGCTAACGTTAGGTATTCATGTAAATCACGTTACCTTATTAGCTAGTTAATAACCTTCAGCTCTCTACCGCAATGCAATTAACATGGCAACACTCATAGACAATCTATAACAGTTTAAACAAAAGCCATTAATGAATTAAAACTATATAAAGCTAGCCTTTTAGCTAACGTTGGAATGCTAAAACGAGCTAGCGCTAGCTTATTTATGCTACTTATTTCCTAAATCCTTCAATTCCCATCTCTAACGTTAATAACCTTCGGCTTTCTACCACGAAATTAAATTAACATGGCAACACTTACAGGTAATATAGTTAACACAGTTGAAACAAAAGCAATTCATTACTTAAAATACATTAATCTATCAAGGATGTATCTTCCTCTTACCTGGTAGGGAAGGAAGTTGGAATATACTATTCTTCTCTTTGGTCGGCGGGGAATTGTTGGCATTGAGGAAAAGTATCGCCCCCTGCTGGTATAGTACCTTCATAATGCGTGTAATGTTCACGCCTCGGCGAGGCAAACCGTGACACTGACACGCAAAACCCAGTGGACCAGCGGGTGTATTACACGCTTAGGCGTGATACTGGGTTGGAATATTTACACTTGCAAGTCAAAAATCAATTGCTGTAATTCAATCTAAAATGCATCAATGCCTTGCCTCTCTCGTCTGTGTCAGGGCAGGAGAGGAAATTAAAGTATTGGAATTTCACTCAGTGACAGCTGAGGAGTGCTGGCCGATCAGCTGACCTTGGACTGACGCTGATTGGAATCAGTGGAGGTTATCCGCGGCTGCCCTGCCAGGACCTCTTTTTACACTATTCAAAACGCAGGAGAATCAGGATGAATTATTGTAAAAGGAGTTATTTAATGAATCCAGCACCCATCTCCGCCTATGCATTCAACCGCAATGCAGCTACTCAATATAATCTAACAACTGTATTACAGCCCACACCATTATCATGACTTTCACACTGCTATACTGTAACTTGTATATTTACTTCCCAGAGTTGCAGTTTGCATTAAAAGCAGTTTGCATTGTTTTTCTTTGTTAGGATAGAGAGAAAAAAAAAACACTGACTGCTCCAGTTCTGCCCAGCTGGAAAAAAGAAAACAATTACAGAAAGAAAAGAGCTTGTGACTGCTCAGAATTGCGGTTCGTTTCTTTTAGCATTTACAAATAAATGTTACAGTATATTTTTTTGTAGTGCATAACTTGCATAGAGGCTAAGTCATTCAGTTAAGCAGACAACCTACTCCAACTTTCCTATGTGATGCATATAAAGAGCACCTGCAACTTGATTGATCACTGGGTTTCCCCCAAAGGGAGGATTTTGCTGATGCACAGTGAACTTACAGACCTAGTGTCTACCAGCCAGTCAATACGCCAATAGTGAAGTATTTCACCAGAAATACCAGGCAATTATTGGTTACAAAATTGGATACAACAAACAATCACTGCACTTAGAGCTTGACAAACAAATATAAATAAGAGTTTGTGTGAGAGAGACACAGAGAGAGAGAGAGAGAGAGAGAGAGAGAGAGAGAGAGAGAGAGAGAGAGAGAGAGAGAGAGAGAGAGAGAGAGAGAGAGAGAGAGAGAGAGAGAGAGACAGAGAGAGAGAGAGAGAGAGAGAGAGAGAGAGAGAGAGAGAGCAAAAGACTGACTTGTGCTTCCTCAGTGACAGACCCATGTGCTGCTTCATTTGCTGCAAGCCGTGGTAGTCGGTGTAGATGAGGTCAAAGGGCAGAGGTCCTGTTAGAGGACAGCTTCCTCTTCCTGGAGGGACCCCCAGAGACCTGCAGACAGGGCAGATGCAATGTTAGCGTCAAACTGAGCCAAATAGTGTGAACAGTTGCATCCAAACAATCACGGTAATACCAAAGAAGTGGTGAAGCCCAAAAACAAAAAGGAAAAAAGAAAGAAAGAGAAAACGCTGAAAACTGTCACTCTCTGAGAGAATTTGTATAAACAGAAATGACAGATCATTCCCTATAAAAGGACTATAAGAAGCCTACAACTACTGTGTGTGTGTGTGTGCGCGCACATGCAGGTATGACTTGAGTTTGGTCTGGAGAGAAACAGAGAGAAAGAGAGAAAGAGAGAGAAAGAGAGAGAGAGCGAGAGAGATAGAGAGAGAGAGAGAGAGAGAGAGAGAGCTGAACACAGACAGAACTAAAGAACCCAGTTGCGTCGCAAAGCATGTCCGTGTTCTCAGTGAGTCGGCTGAGCCATTTAACCGAACAGTACAGAATTCAACACTACCAGGCACACTCACTCAGTCACTACTCCCTAGGTAATAAACACTTACTGCAGGACAGTAATTGTCATCATTTTGTATCATAATGACAGCTGTTAAGTTGCTCAGAAGAAAACTTTAAAATGTGAAGCATTGAATTGTGGAATCGTAAGCAGAAAGTAGCGTACATGCCATGAACACTACTTTTTTCGTTTCCACTCGAACAAAAAGACAGGCAGTAAATTTAGTGCAGTATATAGTAAATAGGGAGTGATTCAGACATTGAATACAACAAGGGTGCTGTAGGTTTTAATCTAGTTTTAGAATCTTTTATCTTCTTTTCTACAAAAAGCACGCAGGTGATTGACAGCATTATTCTTGCATGTTTATGATATAATCAAAATGTGTTGTATTGATAGAGTATAATCTTCCCTTGTTACTTTCCGTGCCGTGCCGTGAACCAGACGGGCTTGATCTGTCACGGTAGAACATCTACTGCTTAAAGAAATAAGCAATAAATAAAAACCAGACGAGAGCAGTTACAAAAGAGCCTTACAGTATGATGCCACCACCAGGGAAAGACATAAATATAAATGCATTGTCTGCTATGACAAAGTACTGCGCAGCTTCATAGTGCAGTCGGCATCAAGGTAGCACTTGGTTTAAGAAAAACGCAATCAAGTGTGTCTGTTTTCATTACAAGAGAAAGTGCTGCTTTGTCAAACTTCAGCAGTTCTGATGTTCCACAGTACGACAAACAATACAGCAGAAGAAGAGTAAGTGCATTTCTGTCCAATTCTAAAAGCACTTAACTGGATGTCAAGATAGTGTGACATGAGGCAGTTTATAAAACCTTTTTACAAATACAGCAATGGTTACGTGGGACCACCACACACACAAAAACACACACTTGCACTACTGTGCTTGTGAGGACATTATACGCAGCGCTGTTGAGTTGTTGATGACATTCTCTGCACGTTCATGGAGGGACTGTTAACACAATGAATGTAATAAAGATGTGAGAAAAATTCTAGCTACATCTGCTGTAGCTTTCTCATGCAATGCATAACTAATAGATTAGCAGGACTACCAAACCAAATTACTCGTACAGTACGTGGAAAAAAAGGGCTGGATCTTAGATGAAGAATTACAAAATGTAAACTTTCTCTGATCAAAAGGATTTTATGTCAAAAAGGAGAGCACTGTCAATGCTTTCAAAGAAAAGCAAACCAACAGCAATGAAAGCATATCTGTAA
Source organism: Perca flavescens (assembly GCF_004354835.1). Lineage (NCBI taxonomy): Eukaryota > Metazoa > Chordata > Actinopteri > Perciformes > Percidae > Perca > Perca flavescens. Next base: position 7,689,791 of record NC_041345.1, on the reverse strand, counting down.
AGGAGATGATCAGACTTGCACTGGAGGCAGTGAAGAAGTCGGGAAATATGAAAGCGGTTAGGGTCGTCAAACTGCATCCACTTCATGAAAGTTTTTGCAGCAGTAGTCACAGACCTATGCCCTTATACGGTCGCTTTCTCTTGCTACCTGGCTCAGAAACACATTCTGCGCAACCCAGTGTCTGAAAACACAAATACCTGCAAAACAAGACCCTATCGATCTTTCTTTGGACAGTGAATATATTTAGTCAGCACTGCAGCCTTGTGGAAACAGGCATGGTGGCCGGTTCCCCTACAGCAGATGGGATAATGAGAAAGGGCATGTCAGCCAACGGAGCTTTAAGCTGCGGTTTCATCAGTCAAAAAAAAGGTACACAGCCTGGCAACTCAGTGCTTACACAAACAAAGTGCTCTTTACTTGAGCTGTATTTCTGTTCTCTATAGTGTGTGCAGTATGCAGCCAGGTGGATACAATACAGTCCAGCTGCCAGGGTCTCACCACAGCGAGGCCATAAAACCGACAACTGCAGCAACTTTTTTAAATATAGTTTACAAAGTTATTTACAGAAGGGGGGAAAAAAAGTTTTTTTCAATTTAAAAGTCAGAGACCTTCTCGTAATGACAATGCTAATGTTAAGCAGGTATAACGATTACCATGTTCACCATCTTACTTTAGTGTGTTAGCATGCTAAAAATTGCTAGCATCAACTACAAAGTACAATGCAAGATTTGCCGCAGTGGTTCTTTGGCCCGATGCCCTTTGCTTTTAACGTGCCTGTTGACATCAGTCATACCTTGATGGGCACATGAATTCTCGTGTCTGCAAATAGAGCACCAGTAATAGGAGCTGGTAGTGCCTTTGGTAATAAATGGCTATTTGGTTGACCACTTATTTTTGAAAGTACAAGTGGCTGCTCCACTCCAAGAGCTTTCCTCTTCCCTGTCCTGTCCACTGACTCTTCCACTGTCTCCTGCGTGCTCTCTTCCACTGTCTCCTGCGTGCTCTCATCTAATATCTCCTGTGTGCTCTCTTCCACTGTCCTTTCTACTGTCTCCCTTGGTGTCTTCTCCACAGTCTCTGAAAAAAATTTATTTTGCTTCTTCCCAGACATCTTTGAAACAGACAAATGCAATGATTAATGAAGGCCTATGTTTTGACAGGATATTAAACATTATTGAAATAATATCCAGAGCACTCTTCTTTAATAAATGTAGTCTTAATGTAACTAGAAAGACTATTAATACAGCAATTTGAAATAAAATCCTTACCATACACTCCAACATTTCCCCAAGTTTCAGACAAAGAAATCATTCTCTCCATTCAAGAGGACTGTGTTTGCATTGAAACCCCAGAAGCAACTCTACACAAAGTTATTCAGTGTCCCAAAAGTAGGCTACTCCAGAAGTGTTTTTTAATCCTGGGCAGCTCCTCTCTCTGAGTCTGATATCACGTCATGTCACATTGTCAACATGGTACATGGACACATGAAGCACAACATAGTGGGTCATGCGTCTAATGCTTTTAATAAAACTAAAGGCTTTCTTCTTCATAAAACGTGTCGGACATCATCACATTTTTGTATCCATTTGTATTCATTTACATTAGTAAGCTACAAGACAGCGTCTTTCAAAACATGACCTGGGCGAAAGAGGAAAAAAAAAAATGAATGCATCATTGTACCCAGCACTTCTGAAAATGCACTTCCGAATCAGTCTCTGTCGCCAGCACATTTCAAACCAAACTGACGACCATGCATGTATACTTATCTTTATTGAAGTAAATTAGGTTTAAATCGCCGTCATGCATGAATGAATGATAAGTTTGCAATTTTACACGTAATAAAAACGATGATCACATTACACAAAACTTAAATTGCACGTCAAAAGGACACATTGTCAATATTTTTAGAGACCCCCCCCCCAAAATTTTACAAATCAAATTTTCAGCCCATGTCTTATTAAGGGGAGCCGAGCTCCCCCTAGCTCCCCCGTAGTTCGCACCCTGAGTTTAAGTTTGAATTATGGCCTCTCATAGATTCAAAGCTGATGTGCATTAATGCGAGAGCAGATGCATTAACGTGACTGAGAGCAGATCTGTACGTGTCTCCGCTCCTCACGATCCACTGAAGTTGCTGCTGTTCGGAGGTTTAATTGGATATATGCAAATCCAGGCAAACTTTAAGGGAAGAGTAACAGGATTAAAGTGCATTAAGGAGCCAGGAGTGCGGAAATGAGAGTGCACACATACTGTAACACACAAGCACACATACATACAGTATGCATACACAAGCAGGCACAGACTCCCTTTCTCTCCTTCACATATGCACACAAGATGAAAGGATAAAGCTTTTTTTTTTTAAATCTATTAATCATTATCAACAAATCCCATGAAAAGACCACAACCAACAATATATGTATCCCACTAACAAGTCGTGTCTGTGTAGCCAAAATGTGATATAGCCCATGTCTCCATGATTTTCAGCTCTATTGCCATTCCAAAACTATGAAAAAAGAGCCATCCCGCTGCATAATGGTGACATTATGCTTTACTGTAATGAACAAAGCAAATGTTTATTCCTCTCAGCAGCATAAACACATCCATGAGCATGCTCAGTGATGTCTACAAGACAGAGCTGTTCCTCATACATTGAAAACACTAATACAGAGTTGTTTCAAAATAAATCACTACTGGATGTGTACAAGTTATATCCGGCTCTGGCTGCACAGACAATAATTGTGAGAAGGATTCATTTGTCTTTTATTTTAATTCAAAGTATGAAAGTGAGCTCTACAACCTGCTCAGACTTCAGAGAGGAGGAATAAGTGGTGAGAGAAGGATGGTAAAAGAGGAAGACTGCAAAAAGAAGACCAAAGGTACAAGCCTTGCATATACTGTATCTCCTGACACCACTTGACAACCACCATCGGGCACAAATTCTCTGTTTCACAGCTGGCCACTGGCACCATGGCAACCCACCAGTTTGGGGAGGGAGGGGGAAGGGAGAGAGCCAGAGACAAAAGAGTGTTAGAGACTCCATAGTCGCACTGCATTGCCTCTTAAAGGAAGGGTGTATGTCCAACAGTGAGAGGAATTGGCTGTGGCAGATTTGAGGCACATATGAGGGGTTGGGGTTGAGGCTGGGGGCTAGGGGTTAACTGAGGGCTGCAGGGCGGGTTCACAGTGTGAGGGGAATGACATGGGTAGAGAGGAGAGTTGATGTGCCACTGTGTGTGAAGCCGGCCCCGCCAGAGGGAACAGAGTCTGGCATGCTAATCAACCACTTGAGACCGCAGGATAACAGGAGGAGACAAAAACTCAGATGTTGACGCTGTTGTGATCAGATACAGCTGTAGTTTGATGTGTAGTATCTGGCTAGATTTCAGCTCCCGAAAATGGTCGCCGTGACGCAGGAGCAACGCTCTTACTAACTTTATGTTAAACAGCTGTGTTATGTATAAAGAGTAACTAGGGCTCATTATTTTCAGCTTTTATTAAAAAAAAAAAAATGGAAATATATCTGCATTTATGAGGACAGGAACATCAATAATACAAACATCTGCGGTAAATTGTTGTCTTTTACTTAATAATGAGATGGAATGAAGTGCAAAATCAGCAGCTCAATTGTATTTTCTCCCCATTTTTCTCCTCAGTTTCTATTCTGGAAGTACTTTCTGAGCTGTCAACATCACAAGAGGATCTCTTTTTTTTTTTTTTACTGCGGTAAACAAAGTCCCTATACTGCAACATATAACAATTTTGGGTGCAAAAGGAATTTGTGGGTAAATTGGTTTAAACCTTTTTGGTGATATAAAAAAAAAAAAAAAAGAATTGTCCTGTGAAAATCTGTAAAAAAACAAAAAAAAAAACCTGAGCCTTAAGAGTAACATATTTAGAAAAACTGGCCACAGTATTTTGGGCAGCTAAATGCTCTATAGTAATCAAAATTAAGGAATAACACACAAGCACTTCACTGTTAACCGTATTCAGTTACCATACACCATTGTGCTGAAGACATATCCGTATGAGGTTATTTCACTGGCTGCTTTCATCAATACTGCAGTTTTTACGTTTCATCTCAAAGCATAGAAACAACGGCACATCAATCAGAAGGCTGCAGGGTGAGAGAGTGTCAGCACTTATGGAAAGGCACAACCTGACACGCAGCATAATTAGGCTCTTTGTTGGAGCTTCGAGAGAAAACGCAGCTTTGATTTCAAGTTTTTTTACCCTTGAGGGTGCCCTGCACATGCCTGTCATTACTCCAACTGTTCAGACTGGTGGATTACAGACACCATTGACCCTCGATTTGACATTTGTTGAATAACTCTTTCAGGTTACTGATCACAAATTCAGGCACGTCGGTGTGTTTGCAGGGAGAAACGAGGTGAAATTCCCCGATGTCTGTGTTAATGTGCTCCATCAAGTGAAGCCCACTAGACATAATTGATAGAGAACCGCCATCAGCAAAATGTCTACACACAGCAGCGCTCATCACATCCAGCATGTTAAACCAGAGCCTGAGACACTAGTGTGTGAAAACAGTAAAAAATACATCAGCATGAGTAAAAAAGAGAAGGCAGAGAGAATCTGAGAACCATCTCTAGATCACAACAACTAGGTGTCGGTGTGTGTGTGTGTGTGTGTGTGTGTGTGTGTGTACATTACTTCTCCACTCTGCTTCAGAACAGGTGAAACCTGACAGTCTGCAGCTACCTCAACCCTCGTTATTCTCTCCCCTTCTCTTTTTTTCTCACTCCGTCCTCCCCCCATCCTCCATTCCTCAGGTGTTGAGACGGCATGCTCTGTCGCCGGCTAATTACCCATGTCACTCTGGGAGAGGGTGAGATCCCCGAGCGGAAGTGACAGCTGTCTTTGCCGCTCTGAAAACCACCGTAGGGCCCCCTCAGTGTGTGACAAGTGCCGGTGTTACAGACTGAAGTGATGTCACAGCCAGCTCAATTACAATAAACTCAGGACTGGGCTTCTTCTTTTGTTCTACTACTACAATGTCTCTCCCTTTATGTGGATCTGTCTTCCTTGCTTCAGGACTGAACTTCCTGTCAACAAGGTTTGCGTCTCAAACTCATATGTCAATGTCTACTCTACACTGCCACCATTTCTCTTTTTATGGAGAATCCTGGGGGTGATGATAGCCTGGAAATCCAGACCCAAATCCGAAAGATTAAAAGGTCTGGCAATGAGTAATGAAAATGGACCAACTCGAGGGGCGGCACCAAGCATGCATTTGAAAATCTCACTGCACGGAATTGGATAACACTACGACCAATCACAACAATACACAGGGTGACGTATCCAGAGCCCCATACGCTTAGATACCAGCGCCGCTAACTGGTAGATTAAATCCTTGCCGTATCCGGTCGGCAAAACAGCAAAAACATCCTTCTTGCAAAGGAACGATTCGAGCGCCGTCTTCTGTTCCTCTTTTAGATAAAAAGCCAAGTCTAACTCGTTCATTGTAGCGGCCAAAGCCGTTTCAAACAACTGGTGTTCATCCGTAGCCATCTTGCAATGTTGACTAATGACTTCGACGTCGCAGCGCTGTCGTCATCCATTTAGCTCGCCTCTGCCCCACCTATATCAGATACACCGATGTGATTGGTGCAGCTCGGCTACAAGGGCATAGTTAATGAGCATCATTACTCAACGCCAGAGTGGCTCGCTGAGCAAATTCAAATTGTGCTCTTGCGAGAACTCAGAATTTCCAGGGTAGGATGATGACGCAATTATGGTGCAATAATAAAGTAAATTAGTAAATAGATACAAGCCTGAGGGGATCTGTAGGAGCACAACCTCCATAACAATCTGTCAATTTGATAGCGTGTGGGAGAGTAGGAGTAGGAAGGAGAGAAATGTTCCCTTTTTCTATTCATCAACAGTCACAGTAAGGGGGATTTATTCATTTATGGATGTTCAGCATCTGCCATTAACTGGTCAATTTCAGATGGCAATAAATAAAGAGTGGATATGTACACTTGGTTGGGCATCGTGGGGAGAGGGAATATGGTCTGAGCCTGAAAAACCTACTTAGCTTCAATTTCAGCCTTCCATTATATTTTCTCTGAGGCTGAACATTTAATTTCCTGCTGAATAAAGACCAAAATCAGCCCTAATGGAACGCCACAGCAAACTTATATAAATATACATATAATCTCTCAATAAAGTCTCCCTCTCTCTGCAGACTTGAATGCGTGCGCGCACACACAGACTTGAATGCACACACAGACTTGAATATACACACACACACACACACACACACACACACACACACACACACACACACACACACAGTATTCATCTGTTGAAAAGTATGAGCCCTAGCCTTCACAAGTCTTCTGCAATTTCTTAAACATTTCTGATGGTATTCCCAATGGAGACAGACTGCAGTGATTCAATACACCATGACACCAATTAGTGAGGTAAATAATCGCACTGCCAACAGAAGCATTCCCACTGCGCCATCTTCCCCACATCACTGATCTCCCTAGTCTATTCTTATGGAGGACGTTGTTCTGCACAGTCTGAAATTGAAGATCAAAGGGCAGCCCTAACTCATCAATGCCCTTATCCTTCCCTACAGCAAGGGAGTCAGTGCTCAATAACAAGTGTACATTATTAGCAGCCTGTCTGCGCCAGCTTCACACCATCCACTGGCAGAAAAGAATCCACAGCTAATCTCGTCTTGTACACCGTCATTTTCCTGACCAGCCAGCGTGAAGCCGGAGCAGCTCTGAAAGATCAAGCCACTGAGAAAATTTCCGAGACAGGACTGGACCCATCTGCCTTCTCAACTCCTTTCATTGCACCTCGCCAGTGTGACAATCAGTTCTTATATTTTTAGATGAACCCATCTGGTTTGACTGACTGGGAGGCATGCTGTGTATATATGTATGTGTATGTGTGTGTGTGTGTGTGTGTGTGTGTGTGTGTGTGTGTGTGTGTGTGTGTGTGTGTGTGTGTGTGTGTGTGTGTGTGTCAGTCAATGTATTTGTGCTGATCTAAATTATAGAAGAGAAGGTTTGGTTACTACTTTCCTCCTGGGCAGCATGTGGAAAGATGGAATTGGAGTTTAGGATTATGTTAAGTTATGCATATAAGCACAGTTAGATTGCTTTCCTTTGGCGCGCGCACACACACACACACACCAAAACATACATGCTGCCTCAATGAAATCAGTTTTACTGCTTGATCTGCATCCAGCTCAGAGCCACTGTTCCATTAGTTTCTGTGAGTTTCATGTTCAGAGCTGTTTAATCAGCGATGTAAATTCCAGAAATACTACTTCATAACAAGAGAGCTTATTAAACACATTAATTTATGTGTTTGTTTTCATGTTAAACAGGGCAATGGTACAGCAGTTCTATCGATGAGTCTTGGTTGTTTATAACCTAGGTAGAACACATCAGTAAAGTCATATGTTGATGTGCAGGGTTAAGTTTGAGATTAAGATTTACTTCTCTCTTCAGTTGCTGCATGTCAGATATTAACCAGTGAGTCTGGATGTGTGTTGAGTGGTTATGTAGAGACAAGGATCACACTGCAAGGGACTCCACCAGTTTAATGGGATCCACAAGTAACTGCAAACAAAGTATTTACAAGCTTTTCCTCATGCAAAATGCTCTTTGAAGAGTTCAACTACCAATATATATGTGTATGTGTATATATCTATATATATATATATATATATATATATATATATATATATATATATATATATATATATATATGTCTATATATATATATAGTGTGTAGATGTATGTCTGTGTGTTTATATGTAAGTTTGTGTGTGTGCGCGTGTGTGTTTGTGTCCACTTACATAATCGTGTGTGTGTGTGTGTGTGTGTGTGTGTGTGTGTGTGTGTGTGTGTGTGTGTGTGCGCACTTGCATAATCATTTGTGTGTGTGTCGAGCCACAAGCCCGTTATAGCACTAATAGCTGGAGAGTCGCGGCAGGAAGAAGGTGCACAAACTGTAGAGATGCTGTCAAGCCCTCAGGCTAAAACAGCACTCTGCAGTAAGGAGAAATAGCTTATCTGTGTGTGGCCAAAGGTGACTGAAAACAGTGTGTGGGCAACCGCGCCATGATTGGACTGCCGGTTACCGGCAAAGCTTGAAGAACCGACAACAAAGCACAAAACAACTAGATGATTCTTGGAGCCCCAAAGAATCTCACATTAAAATTGGACGGGAGAAACATCACCACACAAAAGCAGAGTATTATACATCGACTGCAGCAGTTCTACCCACAGCCTGAAAATAACAGGATCAAAGAGTCCAATGTAAAACATACCCGTGCAGCTCCTTGAGGGAAACCGAGATCTTGACGTTGTGTCCCAGCACGTGGAGGGCTGTGAGGATGTCGGCCCATTGCACCATCTCACCCAGAGGACCCCCCTTCAGCACTTTGGGACTGAAGACATCCCCAGACTCCTCCGTCAGAAAGCCCACATGAACTAGAATCTGAATGAAGAATAAAAAGGAGAAAAGTCAAGGCATTGTGTTTGTGTGAATTTTTGTTTTTCACTTTTATTGTACGGATCAAGCCATCTCTTTTATGATTTTTGTATTCAGACTATGTCCATGTCCCTTGAGGTGATTAACCGAGATTTTTGCGAGAGCAAATTTCACAAACGCTTCAACGGATTCACACATGAATAAATTTAGATATTTGGCATGGATCGGTGAGGTCAAATTCTAAATAGAATGAAGTATCTAATGAAAGCGAGAAAGCAGAGTGACAAGCATAGTCACACCAACGTAACTCCTAAGAATACAATCAACTGCGCATGGAGTTGAAATGAAAATTGACCTGCCGAGGGCTAATTGATATTCAGAACGATACCAAGCGGTTTAATTGCTGATGGGGAAGAATGGAATTTTCAGACCGTTGACTGTGCAATTAAATCAGATTTCTTTAATTAACAGATGGCAGCATTTAATTTTGTCTTGAAAAAAAACTTTCAAAAAGACAATTTTATTCATCTACTAAACCACACATTTATTCACCAGCGAGTTCTCTCCACATCTTACTGTAGATATCAACATGAACACCCTGACACCGGCTTGGACAGACACCAGTCGTCACGCTGCCCCTGCCTTCCAAATGACAAAGAGAAAAGACTAGTTTTCAAATTTCCCCTGAACTATCCCCCAAAATCAATTTCTGAATAGAGTTGCATATTCATGTTTCACTTCATATCAATAAGGCCTGGTTTAAAAATGTGTTAATGGGGGTTTGAGAGGCGTCAAGTTATATTATTATCTAGACTTTCCCCATGTTTCACTGGCTAGTCCAGTATGTATCCGACTAGGCTGAATTGGTTTTGAGTGCTTTTCAGACTTAAATCTTACAGTATAACTAGATATGGCTCAATCCCTTTTTTTCCAGTTATACTGTACTAACCAGTACATGCTGTTTAACGAGCTGAGGAGCTAATTAGCTATATAGCCTGCAAACTGACTTTCCCTAGTGAATGTATCTACAATACGATACGACTTCATTGTCAGGGCTGAAATTCTTTTTGCATCCCTGGGTAGCTCATATTAAAAAAAAAAAAAAAAAGGACAAACATACATACAGACATACATACATACATAAGTATCTTTGGTCACTCGTCATCATGTTGAAGCCATTCCAGTTAAAGTACAAACCAAAACACAACTGAGTATTAGAGGGTAAAGTAAGAGCTGGATATGCTTTATTAATTTAGCATTAATAAAGCATATCCAGCTCTTACTTTACCCTCTAATACTCACTCTCCGTGCACGCTAAACAGCGAGACAGAACAGACGTTTAATGAAAGAAATCTCTCTTCTCTACAAATCTGTCCATTTCTGTTTTCTTAACAGCGCTCAGTGTTTCAGCGATGGAAGCCAAGCCTGCAGGATCTGGTTAAAATGGACAGTAACTATTACTGTCAAACCACAGCTCTCTCTACAGTGGGGAAGAACTTTGGAAGAGCAAATTGTTATTAACAGAACAGGCTTTGATTTATCCATCTGAAAACTGGCCAATGAAAGAAACTGATGAAAAGCACACACAGCAGAATGCCAGGATACGTTCAGCTCGTTTACCAAAAAACAAAACACTACAAATTAATGCTTTTCATTCCTCGTGTTTCTTTTAATCTTTTGCAGTATCAAGCAACTTTTCTTTTTCTTATGGAGAGCTGTCAACACGTTCGGAGTCAAACAATTTGGTGAAATTTGGATCTACAATGCAATCTTCAGCATGTTTTACTATACCTGTGTTCTATTAATATGACACTCCATACAGACATGCATGTAAACATGTCGCAGATGTCGGAAATGAATGGGGCTTCGAGCAAAAGAAACATGAAATGCTTCAGATATGGTTGCTTTTTTGTTTTTCTAAATAAACCATTTTATTCATATGGAAATTATTTGGTTACAGTACATTTTCTCCCTGCAGTGCTGCATGTTAACAGCTGTTGAATATACAGTATGTTCTTAGCAGGGTGCTGACTTTGACAGATGTAGCGCTAAAAAGAGGGACATAACCCCAAAATGAGGTAAGATGTAACAAAGGGAGAAAAAAAAAATTTACATTATGGAGGTCAAATGTCTTGGCCATAATTATACTAATGATTTAGTATCATACCTCCATAATGTTTTGGGCAGTCTCAAGTGACAGTTTAAAAAAAAAACGAAAGCTCAAAATTGAACCAAAAGAAAAGGCTGCGATTTTTTGAACCTTTACTCCCTTGTGTGGGTAAAGCTCCCAAAACACTGGATCCTACACTTCCCATAATGCAACTGGATAGCCTTCCAATAGACCTTTCCTGTCTAGTAATTGGCCACTTCTTTCAAACCCCACATCTCCAGTTAGTAAAGCAGGAGATGAGCTGCGCCTCGCCTGTAAAGTGGACGAGAGCAGGCGGCAGCAGCAGGGAGCGGTGACAAAAAGCTGCGGTAAAGTCGGACAGTTTCCAGCCGATTCCAGCAGCCTTCATGCTGAACAGGAAGTCAAAGAAACACTCACATCCTGTTAGGTCAGATTCCGATTTAATAAAATGTTATCAGACCCATATATCAGCTTGCACACAGTCTCCAGTTGTTCCTATTAAGACAGAGCAGCTGTCAAAAGGCTCTACATGTGATCTGTTGCGGATGTTAATAAACAACAGATTGTAGATAATCCGTAATCAAAAACGGATTTAGTCTCTAATTTCTAAACGTCACTCTCAAGTGTCCGGGTTCTCGGTAGTAAGTCGGACTCGTTTCAGGTGAGGGTTGGCCTCCGCCAGGGCTGCGCTTTGTCACCAATCCTGTTTGTAGTATTTATGGACAGGATATCGAGGCGTAGTCAGGGTGGGGAGGGGTTGCAGTTTGGTGGGCTGGGGATCTCATCGCTGCTCTTTGCAGATGATGTGGTCCTGATGGCATCATCGGCCTGCGACCTTCAGCACTCACTGGATCGGTTCGCAACCGAGTGTGAAGCGGTTGGGATGAGGATCAGCACCTCTAAATCTGAGGCCATGGTTCTCAGCAGGAAACCGATGGAATGCCTTCTCCAGGTAGGGAATGAGTCCTTACCCCAAGTGAAGGAGTTCAAGTACCTTGGGGTTGTGTTCGCAAGTGAGGGGACAATGGAGCGGGAGACTGGTCGGAGAATCGGCGCAGCGGGTGCGGTATTGCATTCAATCTATCGCACCGTTGTGACGAAAAGAGAGCTTAGCCAGAAGGCAAAGCTCTCGATCTACCGGTCAGTTTTCGTTCCTACCCTCACCTATGGTCATGAAGGCTGGGTCATGACCGAAAGAACGAGATCCAGGGTACAAGCGGCTGAAATGGGTTTCCTCAGGAGGGTGGCTGGCGTCTCCCTTAGAGATAGGGTGAGAAGCTCAGTCATCCGTGAGGAGCTCGGAGTAGAGCCGCTGCTCCTTTGCGTCGAAAGGAGCCAGTTGAGGTGGTTCGGGCATCTGGTAAGGATGCCCCCTGGGCGCCTCCCTAGGGAGGTGTTCCAGGCACGTCCAGCTGGGAGGAGGCCTCGGGGAAGACCCAGGACTAGGTGGAGGGATTATATCTCCAACCTGGCCTGGGAACGCCTCGGGATCCCCCAGTCGGAGCTGGTTAATGTTGCTCGGGAAAGGGAAGTTTGGGGTCCCCTGCTGGAGCTGCTCCCCCCGCGACCCGACACCGGATAAGCGGACGAAGATGGATGGATGGACTCTCAAGTACACAACATGTGTTCAGTACAGAATAAGCCTTTTAATCAGACCAGTAGCAATTCAAATCTCTCTGATTCTAAAACAATAAAAGGTGTATATAAAACTTCATCATTTTGAGTCGATTCTGAAACAATCAGCTGTTAGATCAGCTGAGAGGCAGGCGTTCCCCAGCATGCCCTGGGCCCGCCTGGGTCTTGCAGTCTGTGAAAAGCAACTGCGCCGCCTGCATCTCCAACCTGAGGCCGCCTTGATCTCGTGAGGTTATCGTTGCCCACATGTGCATGACGTCAGAGTAAGTCGGGATCACCGGCCGATCGCTGGTGATCGATTCTACGCAGACCTGGCTCATCTCGAACGAGCCTAGTGTTAAGTTTCCCGCCCATGCAGAGATAACCCTGACGACATCACTGTGACATCATTGGGGTTATTCTTTCAGACTTAAGAAAGCTCCTCCAGAGCCACGTAAGACATTAAACAAGATTTTTCACAAGTTGATTTGGACTCCTTGAACTGAACAAAATGTGTAAAATGGGGTGCAGTGTCCCTTTAATGGACGATTAATGGAGACACTGTATACATCATGAATACGATTACTGTATATTCTCCGGTTAATACTATTGTACATACAGTACTTTTCACATTGATTCAACAGATGTGAAGGTCTCTCAAATTACGGTATGCTTATTTACTGCTCACCTATAGTGTGGGTACTGTATAAAAATAGTGTTGCTACGAGGGTGTTGTTGTGCCAAGATTTTACGGTGTTAGTCATATGTTCGTCAGTGTAAACGATCCCAGGATGTCAGGCAGTGATAAGAAACCTTATGTTGTATATAAATGGAAGTATAGGGTGGATTAGGTAGAGAACCACACTGAGAGCTGCAGACATTGCAGTGGAGTTATTTCATGCTCTTATAATCTATGTGGGTGTGAAACAAATTGGATGGATTGATTGGTTGAGCGTTTAACAACCGTTATTTTAACCACTTTATTCTGGACCAAAACAAAAAGCACAGCTCAAAGCAAAAGAATACTGCTGGCACCCCACTGGCAGCAAGACATGAACATTTAAACACCAAACAAATCATCTTGTGTCATCAACATATCAAACAGCCACAAAAAGGTAAAAACAACTCAATCAAGGGATGAAAGTGTAGCAGTGAGTGAGGGAAGTTCTGCACAATAGTGTATTATTGCATGTAACATACATCTAAGTGATAGACATTGGAATATTTACAGTATATTTCTACTTTAAGATTTTTCTGGGTTAATTCCTTACAAGTCATTTTGTAAAGGTTTTAACATACACGCCCGGAGGGATCTAATGCCATCTCATCAGACGGCAGCAGGCAGCACTCTTTGACACTTTGTGGAAATGTCCCTGTAAATGTCAGTGGTGAAAGTGCACTAAAGCCAATAAATGCCAGCTAGGGGTCCCTTTGCACCATTATTTACTCTGTCTGCCACTCAGCATGCTGCGATTTACACACACCGAGAACTGAAGATAAAAGAAGAGGTTAGTCCAACAAACTCACAGCTGTTCTGGTAACTTAGCAGCCGAGCATTAAAGGACTGTCTGGCTTTCTGATGTTTGATCCAAAACATCCTGTGCTAAGATGTTTACCCTTTAAAGCCTAAACAGATGGATTTAGATCAAATTAGGAGCTGAGGAATAGTTTTTTTTTTTTTTTTTTTGAGTTACAGGAAATAACAAGAAAGAAAATCTGAGCACTTTTTACTGGCTCGGCATCTTGCAACCACTTCGCTTAGAAAAGATTAAACTACAACACAGACTTGTTCTCTTATCCCACACTTTCATCCTCCAGTGTGCACAGAAGCATAATGTGTGTGCTTCATATTCACCCTTTTCTGCTCTCTCCAGTGGTTGCGGAGCTTGTCATCCAGCCGTCGAGCAGCGGAGGCCCACTGTGCTGCCATTCTGCGTATGCGTCTCTTCATGAAGCTCAGTGATTCCTTCCCTGCGCCCACCTGCTCCAGCAGAGCCCCGATGTCAGACTGGAAGACAGCCTGGAAGACAGGAACAGAAGTGTAGAGAACTTCTGATGTGGCATTCTCATAAGCCAGTGCTTCATTTTCCTTATGTAGACTAAGAACAGGCTGGTATTCAGATTGATAACTTGGCCTGAAGCAGAAAGGGTGGGATACTAAAAAAACATAAAAGTGGATATCTTTTTATCAGAGGAGACTATCGAGCACATAGAGGCTGTCATATCATGTTATCTGCTAGTGCCCTTGGGCTAGGCCTCTCAGACAGGTTGCCTGAGGGACTTCTGGATCATCCTCATAAATAGTCTGCTCTCATTTTACATCTCCTCCTATGCCCCACTATAATCACTGCATCACAGCGCAATACCAGCATATGAGCTTTAATCAATGGAATAACTGCATGGTGGAGCACAGAGGACTTAGAAATATACAGAAGAGAAACTGGTGCACACAGACTGCCTCTCCCAAACACACAAAAAAAAGATTCTCTCAAAGACAAAAATCAATATGTTGAGTTGTACTGTACTCTCACTATGCAGATGAATTATTGCTCTCAAGAGCAACTTGTGTGTGCCACAGCAAAATGCAGAGAACCCAAGGGGAGCCTTGGGATTAGTCTCAGTGAATACAGGCTGGCAATTAGAGCAGAAGGTAGAACTGCAGAATGAATTCACATCAGGTCCCATCGTGCGGGCTGTACATTAGCCTACTCTGGGGAGAAAGAGGGAGGCAGGGAGAGGCGAAGGGTGAGATAGACTTTGCAGAGTGATTGTAAACACAATGCATCATGTGCTGATGCTGAAATCCAAAATCAAATGACGCAGAAAGGCAAACAGCAATGAAAACTGGGGATGACAGCCAGCATCCTGTGAAAGTGGGTATTGAAATTCTCCCGGGAGCTATTGATCAAAAAACAAAGTAATAAATGCTCTGTTTCAACTTGGGAAATAAGTTTATAAGCACTCCGTAGCATCAGTGTCAAGCTACCAAATCTACAGTGGCAGTATTTTAACAGAAAAATGATTTTTAGCATTCTGCCACTTAGATTTGTCTTTTGTCATTTCTCAATCGACTATGACTAATTATGCAATTTCAATTTTATACCAGCTGCCTTGTCATTGCTAAATAATGGTCATATGTACATTTTTTTCCCCAGTATCTCTTTTTAGGGCGGCTGTGGCTAAGAAGATAGAGCGGTGGTCTACCAATCAGCTGTTCGATCCCTGGCTGTTGCTGTCTATGTGTCGAAGTGTGAATGTTTTTTTGATGAGCAGGTAGTACCTTGTATGGTAGCCTCAGGAACCATATGAATGTATGTATGAATGGGTGAATGCTGGCTTGTATTGCAAAGTGCTTTGAGTGGTCGCAAAGACTAGAAAAGTGCTATATAAATGCAGTCTATTTACCATCTCTTCACACTGAACATGTGTGAAACTAACCTGCAGAGACAAGGACATGCCTCCCACTTGAGAAACCGGCTACTGTGTTCCTGGCTGCTTGTGCTTTCGAGGAACTTGGACTAAAGATTCTGCAGTAATTATTTCAACTCTACTGTATGTCAAACTGTTGCCCAGTGCTCGGTTCCTATTTTCCCCCCTTCAGCTAACTGTGTTGTTGTGGAATTAAAACAAATGACATGGAGATGTTGTTTTAACCTGTCTCTTGGGCGGAGGCTTCAAGGTGGGTGTAGCTGTCTGGTTCCTCCAGGCCAGTGGGGGGCAGAACCACTCCACCTCGCTCAGGTAGACGAGGAAGGAGCAATCCGAGCCGTCCACACCATAAAAGGTATAGCAAGGGTCTGAGGTCCAACGAGCGCGCATCCACTGGAAGACAAAGACCCAAAGTATGCTCTTAGGGCACTAGGTGTAAGCAAAGTCTTACATTTGACTAAAGATATAAAAAGGTGACATCAGAGGCCGGTTAAAAATACATCCCTTATGTCCTCTCATCACTTGCCTGTCATTCTTATTCACTCTCACATTTTAACTTTAACTTCAATGTGATGCCTCTGGTCCTTTGTGAAGTACATGCACAGGAAAAAAAACAAAAAAAACAGCCGTCTGGCTTTATTAATAAGATGTTATCCGGGTTGAGCTGACATGAACCTATGATGCTAAGTAGTCAAGTACCACTGATAATAGACAGAGTTTTAATGGGTTCCCCCTCACAGGTGAAGTCAGAAAAACAGTGTGGAGAGGTCATGCAGTGTGGAGAGGTCATGCAGCAGGGTAACGTGATGAAAATGTTAGAAAGAGAGAGGGGGCAGATTTTGTTTGAGACGTTCAGGTCAACTCTTTTTCCGACATTCATTTAGGCTGCAAAGAGTGGACATCCAAGGGAAGCAGACAGGATACTGAAATATTGAAAATGTCCAGTTTTGTTATTAGGCAGGAGGGCTTTCATGAGGGTGTAGGGAGCTAAAGGAACATCCTATTATAGTGCATGCATATGGCGTCGGAGTGGGACTGCCTGGCATATTTATGGAGGCCTACTTCATGCATAAACATGATTGTGATACTAAGAATACACAATGGTGCACCTTGCACATGTATATTTTGCACATATTCTACGGCTTAGCTACATCTAGCTATATATATATATACGAAATGTGTGAAAAAACAGAAAGGTGCATGTTTTTTCACACATTTCGTCTTCAAATCTTGAGCTTTTCTTACATTTCTTTACCGATTTCCACACACACTTTGGACATGCTGTATCGTTTATGCTTGTATTGTATACACTACAATTTTCTGCTGTTGCTACTGCGGCTATAATTCATACAGTGCACACAGTATATATGCAGTGTGTTCATAAACCCACATTTTGTTTTATTCTTTTCTATATATTCTGTTTTTCTTTGTCGCTCAGACAAGTACTCCGCAAAAGGAGCCTTTATACATCCTCTTATCTTATACAAAATGTATGTTGCACCAAGGTGAGTCACCAAGAAAGGACAATGGCTCATCAGCTTTCTGTGTGATATGTTTGGACTTAAGATATGAAGACTTACATTCATCTTGCTGGGACAGTCCGGATAGCGGGGATCTTTAGGAATCTCACATTGTCCTAATGTTCCATCCTTGACTGGAGAAAAAGAAAAACGCAGGGTATTTATCAAAGCCTATACACACAAATACACTCCAACAAAAGACCACATGCGTCAGACACCAGCACGAATCAGCAAAAAGGCTGCACCGTTTAGCGGTTTTGTTTCCAGACATGGCACAGACACAAAAGTCAAAACACAAAAGAGGAAGGTGATAAAAACATGGAGGCAAGGCAAAAAATAACTACAGTGTTTTTACATCTTTGGTCGGTTATATCAAAGCATCCGTTTTGTTTTCCATTATCTAGAGATTCAATCAGATTTTATGTAAGGTTTAATTTAGCAACACAGCAACCAGCTCTGTACAATTTATATGTATAAATAGACTGAACAGGGCTTATAATGATCAAACTGGTCTTTACAGCTCTTCCCTTGAGCATTAGGTCGGTTTGTCTTTTGCATTAAAGCATACATCCTCCTGTCTTTGGATTAAACAGAGATAAATGAGAGAGCTAAAGCCAACCAGCTCCTGTCAAAGCTTGGCCTCCCCTGCTGAATGGCTAAGACTGTTCCATCCCACTCACTGGATTTACTATAGATAGATTGCATTAGCAGATTCATAAAAATCGTAATCTTCCCCCTTTCTTTCTTGCTCCCTTTTCCTCCTCATCCATCCCTTTCCGCTGCTCTCGCCCTTTTCTTTCTGCCTCTCCTCTCCATCCTTTTCCCCCTCTTTTCTTCTCCTCGAAAGCCTAGTGAGCCTAATTAAAGGAGCAGTTGCAGCTTCTCCGCCAGCATCCTGCCAAGCGTCGAAGAGGACAATCACACAAATAATTGCCAGCCATTCTGTCTGATTATCATGATAACGGCAGACCTCTCACTATGAAAAGTGCTACTGCCTGCCGCTGTCAAAACCCCAGCCCGGTTCAGATCAGCCCTATTTAAATTATATCAGGCATTATGACCATAAGCAAATTGTCTGATACATTTTAATGAGAGAGTGAGGTGAATGGTTTTCAGTCATGAAGTGCAATGTTGCGGAAACAGGAGTGGAATTGAATTGTGAATTGAATTGTGAACTAAATAGCGCTGTCCGATGCCTATTCTCTGCCCCAATAAAAAAAAACATTGAGAGTGAATGCCAATAAAGAAAGCTGACAGGCCTGGATCACATTAACTAGGCCGTAATTAATCACCGTGATTTAAAAACCCTGTAGTCGTGTGGTTATGATATGGCAGTAACAATGGAGAACTCTACTGTGCTGCACAGGAGCTCTTGCACCCTGACACAAACAGTGGCTTGCTATTTGAACAGGTAATGTGCCATGAATAATGTCTGTCATGTTCTATATGATGGACCAGAAAGTCCACGCATAAATTGTTCATTCAAGTGTTAGGCTGGATCCAGGCTTGAGAGTCGGGTTTATGTGGGCAGAGGGGAAAAAAAGTGTCTTCAGATTGGATGGCTTTAGGGATTGGACAGGGGGGATTTATCGGAGGGGCTGCAGTTATAGTTGGTATTCTCCCAGTGTTGAGGGGGAAGAATGTGTGTGTGTGTGGGAGTATTTCTTTTTCTTTTAAAATGGTACCTCGGTCGCTGGCCATGCTGCGCTGCAGGATCTGCTCCACCCTTACTGCCATGTCAGACATGTTCTGGGCTATGGTCTGAATCCGCTCCAATAGTCCTATAGGCTGAATCCTAAAACACCCAAAGGAAAAAAAGAGAATATCTGAAATTATTCCAGCGACAACCATCTTCTAACGACCTACATTCTCTTCAAACAGCAATCAGGCGCCTTCAAAAGAAAGAGGACGCTATATTTCTTTTATAGCTTCCTTCCTTACTTCCATCCACCCAGTTGTATTTGTTGTTTTTCCACCCTTCAGTGAGCGTAAAGTAGTGGAAGAAACGCTAATTCTTGAGAACTTGAGGCATGAAATCGAAAAAGCTTTTAAAAACACTGACAGATCATTTATTTGTCAAGATAAAAAAAAAGTAACTCTGCATATTAAAGCATGTCCCCGGGGGAAATGAAAACAGAAGAAAATTAGGTTGTTAGCCAATGTGTTTCACTGCACTTGACCTCTGTGGCCAATAAGCTGTTGGCAAAACAATCAGGAAGCAATAGTTACAACAGAGAAGGATATATGGGGGATGAAACACAAAGAGAATAAAGATAAGACAAGAGAAGGGGTTTGCAATATACAGTATATGCAGTGTTATAGTTCCAAGAGATTTTGAAAATCTGTAACATGTCTCTGAGAAACGGAACAGTAAATGATCTGAAACTTGTTCGGCCTAGGACCTCAGTCTTACCCCAGAGCCTAGGTCTGTGCTACTGTATCTGCTCTAAAAAGTGCAAACACCACAGAAGAAGAGACATCTCACCAAATGTTGCTTTTCTATGAAACAATGAACCGTCAAAGCAAAGAGGGCAAATGTTTTAGCATTTGCTGCAACACCTTGGGAATGCACTGCAACTACCTCCATTCATGGTTAATGGATTTATGCAATGAATTATTAAATATTCTTGAAAGAGACGTCTGAGAAATAAAATCCTCTTTCTATTGGCGTCCGAAAAAATCTATTTTAAAGTCAGGTTGACTGCTTTGAAGCTAGTAGTGCCAAAACTAATCCACAGATAATTAGTCGATTAATTGTTTGGTCAATACAATGTCGGCAAAAAGTGAAACATATTGAGATATTCAGTGAAAAACAGAGTGTTCATATTTGAGAAGTTGTAAACAGTACGTTTTCTGGCATTTTTGCTAGAAATAAATTATAATTATTAATCAATTATCAAACTTACTGCTGATTAATTTCCTGTTGATCAACTATAATCAATTACTTGACTAATAGCTGTAGCTCTCCCCACAACGAACAATAATTGTGAGTATCAACTGATCTGTCAACTATTTTATATCAGAAAATGATGAAAAATGTCTGAATTTCCCAGAGCCCAAATTGTTTCAGATGGCTTTTTGTGTCTGACCAAAAGTCTAAAACTCAAAATGTTTCAATTTACAAACTTCAATCAAATGTTTGACCTTTTTGCTTGATAAATGATTGATTATCAAAATTGCTGGCAATTTATTTTGTTCTTTTTTTTCTAATTTATTGTCACATATAATCGTACACAGCACAATGTAGTAAAATCTGATCTCTGTACAGTGCCTGTCTGACTAATCAACGAATCGACTAATTGTTTTAGCACTACAACCTTGTATTTCTGTAAAATCAAATCATATAGTGACTTGGTAGAGACTTTTATTTTGGTGGTAATTTTTGTATCCAAACCTTTAATTTGAGATCGAACACACACACACACACACACACACACACACACACACACACACACACACACACACACACACACACACACACACACACACACACACACACACACACACACACACACACACACACACACACACACACACACACACACACACACACACACACACACACACACACACACGTCCATTACAGTATAGACAGAATACCAGCTGAGATCAGTTGCATTGATTTTTTTAACCAGGGCAGCAGTTTTCAGATCACATTATGTTCTTACATAATTGCAAAAGGGTTCTCCGATGTTTTCTCAGTTAGCCTTTTAAAATGATATCAGATTAGTAAACAGAATGTGCCTTTGGATCATTGGATGGATGGTTGCTGATAATGGGCAATGTAGATATTGCATTAAAGATCAGCCACTTCTTTCTACAACAGTTGAGAACTCTTTTGCAATTATGTAAGCACATAATGTGATCGGAAAACTGCAACTGATCTCAGCTGGTATTCTGTCTGTAATGGAGTGGAATAAAATTTTCTAAGTGACCCCAAACTTTTGACCGGTAGTTGAGTGAGTGAGTGAGTGTGTATATATATATATATATATATATACATATACATGTAGTGTTTTGGGTACTTTCCGTTGAAGTAATTGTTGAGTGTTTAGAGAAATGAACATCTTATTTTCAAACTGTATGTGCTGCACTTGGTAGTTGAACTCTTCAAAGAGCATTTTGCATGAGGAAAAGCTTGTAAATACTTTGTTTGCAGTTACTTGTGGATCCCATTAAACTGGTGGAGTCCCTTGCAGTGTGATCCTTGTCTCTACATAACCACTCAACACACATCCAGACTCACTGGTTAATATCTGACATGCAGCAACTGAAGAGAGAAGTAAATCTTAATCTCAAACTTCAACATCTTAACCCTGCACATCAACATATGACTTTACTGATGTGTTCTACCTAGGTTATAAACAACCAAGACTAATCAATGGAACTGCTGTACCATTGCCTTGTTTAACATGAAAACAAACACATAAATTAATGTGTTTAATAAGCTCTCTTGTTATGAAGTAGTATTTCTGGAATTTACATCGCTCATTAAATAGCTCTGAACATGAAACTCACAGAAACTAATGGAACAGTGGCTCTGAGCTGGATGCAGATCAAGCAGTAAAACTGATTTCATTGAGGCAGCATGTATGTTTTGGTGTGTGCGCGCCAAAGGAAAGCAATCTAACTGTGCTTATATGCATAACTTAACATAATCCTAAACTCCAATTCCATCTTTCCACATGCTGCCCAGGAGGAAAGTAGTAACCAAACCTACACACACACACACACAGCAGTGACCCTGACCCAGAAGGGGCTATCAGCTGTTGAAGAGCAAGAAGACAACCTAATTACTTTTTTAATGATATCCCAGGTGCAGGTGGCCAACGTTGTTCCTGCCTGAAGATCTCTCACTAATCTCCAGTGTCAACCCCTGACCTTGAGCCATGCCGTGGTTTTTAATAACCTGAGTGAGGTAAAAATGAAGCCAAGACATTTTTACCACCAAGTCAGTCTTTCCAAGTCAGCCAAAACTATTTGGCCTTTGTCACTATAACATTTTCCAGTTTAGTCCCAAAGAGGCCAATTAAATGATTGTTAAAACTACGTGACTGAGAGTTAATCCACGGGGCATTTTGTGGAGAAAATTAAATTCTGGGACTGTATTATAAAACTACAGATGAAAATAAATGTATGCAGCATTTTTTTGGCCAGAGTACAAAAAATATTTTCCCTGAGGGATTTGAAAAGCAAGTCAGGTCCTCGTCTTCGTACCTCTTCTGTCATTGTTCATCCTTTGCAGTCCACAGCAGTTTCAGAGTGGCCAGACATTAATTTCAAATAGTATTACAATGCCTTTTAATTTATTATCAGAGGTGGTTACATTATTGTGTGAGGCAGTGCATGCAGGCTCGATTGAAGTGGATATCAGAAAAGATATTTCACCGGCTGTGAGGAAGAGGGAGGTGATGTCCAGGAGCAAAACGACAGCAAAGACAGAAAACAGGAGGGAGCTTTCTCTCCTTAAACCCTGAGCAGGTACGGGCATGAGGAAATGGGTGTTACCATGGCAACCACAGAGCGCACACACAACTCAGGGTTGGAAGCTTCAACTTGTTCAGCAAGACCTCTGCTCTTTTCTTATATATATGGCACTGTACTTTATTTCTCCAGCTCCAGGAGAAACACATATCTTCTTCAACACAGGTTTCCCGCAGCTCAAGACTCTTTTCACAGCATGGACCTGTTCTACGGGGATGCCCCAGGGCTCCATACTTGGCCTTCTCCCTTTCTTCTGTTGAACGAGAGTATGTGAAAATCCAAAAAACAATTACAAATTATATTCCTGCTTTTTGAAATATTTTTGCTTTTTGAAATGTATTTGTATTAATCTAAAAGACAGCTAAAACTATACTTCTGCTTTTGAAAATATATCAGCTCAAGAACAGTGGAGACTGTGCTTCTGCTTTTGACATGAGTTAACCCAAAAACAGCTAAAATATATTTCTGCTCTTGAGACTGTAATACTGCCTTTGATTTTGGTTTATGAGTGCTAATGCGCCTTTAGAAATATAATTGTGCTAAGTTTCTGTGTTACTGATATTACTATAAACATGCTTAGAGACATTTTAGTGTGAGTTGCGGTGTGAAGCTGCCTATTTGATCCTGCAGTCGGAAAGAGGAAGTGTCTGCAAGAGGCTTCAGATGCATAAGTTGCTTTGCGTAACTGTCTGTCTGAACCTGCACAGCTGGAAAGAGGAAGTGCTGTTGGGACCCTGTGTACAGGGGTAGGCTCTGGGTGCACATAAGAGGTGAAAAGGTTACTGCTCTGACCTTTTGATCAATGCAGTCGAACTGAGCCGTTAGATTCTATGTTAGATAGCAAAATGCATATGTATAAAGGAAATATCGTCATATGAGATGGTTTTTACGTATATCCAACCTGATGCGTGCTTTAAGACTGTATTACCATGTAAGGTGAAACAAATGCGATAAAACACACCTTGCTGTGATGGGGGGTTGAACCCCATGAAATGTACATATAAAATTGGGTGCTTTGCTGAAAAGCACCCCGGGCTCTCTCTCTCGCTCTCGCTCTCTCCCTTGGGCTCGTTTTCGTGTCTTAGAGCATTTTTTGAGTGATTGAACTCTCTTCATTTTTCCATTTATTTTTGTTTTTGTTTAACTTTTTGCCTTTTTAAAAGAAAAATAATAAAACCACCTGTGTTCGTCTTGAGCAAGGTGACCCAAAAAGCCTTGTGAGTTTTTTTTTGCTTTTTTAAAAGACTTTCTTTCCTTTTTTCCTTTTTTCTTCTTTTTGCCACTTGCCTGCGTGAGCGGGGAACCCCCCAAAGGAGAAGTGGTGGCCTCCTCTTTAACCGTGCGGTTTGCAGCAACCCCGGGGACCGACCTGACCAGCAGACCTTTGATTCTCCCGCTGAGCGGAAACATCTGTGACCACGGCAGAGGCAGCTGTCCGAGTGTGAGTAATCAATTGTAATTGTTTGGTTATAAAGATCTTCTGTGTGCTGTGTATTTCACATACAGGAGACATCTAGGTTGTCAATCAAAAGCCTCTTGTCTCGTCATCGGGTTTCCACTGTAGCGAGAACCCGCCAGTGCGGGGGTGTGTGTGTCTCTTTAAAAATAATCTAAGAACCATAGGGAAGTATCTCAATTAATTCATCTGAACCTATTAATAGTTATAATACAATATTTATTATATTTGAACCTCTAATATTTTAATACCTACAGTATTAAATATAGGGAAGTATCCGAAACAACTCCTCTAATATAGACTTAACCATCCGCCCCGCTGACAGTATCTGTAATGGCTGTACGGCAAAAGCGGGCTTAGAGGGCGAGGGTTATCGGGGGGAAGAAGGGGGGTTGGCTTTAAAAGAAAAAGCGATACTATGCCTCGATAACTGTCACATCGTTCCACACTTCACACACTCTCATTTCTTAGGTCCTCTTCAGCCTCCATGTTTTTATCTTATCATTACTCTATGCCAATGAAACTCACCTCTGGCACACAGGTTGAGCTGGAAAACTAGACAAATGTTCTGAGGACCACTTCAAGTTTACCCTTGACAGCTTTGATCTGGTGTTCTTTTCCAATCTTTAACATCATTTTGGTATAACCACTGCAGTGAAATTTTTGTTTAGATCTTTTCAAATCAGCAAAATTGAAATGTCCTTTTTTGGCAGGTACTCACAATAATTGCCTCACATCTGTACAGGGATTAGCACCTGGACATGCATTGAATACATACATACTATTAAAAATGCACTGCACACTGTACTTTAATTATTTAGTATAACTACTGTATCACCAGCAGATTATTTAGATTCTTAAATAGCACATAACATGGCCAGTACCCACTACAAAAAAACCCAGATAAACAGTTTTCAGTTTTAAAGTATCTTAATCAATTAACTTAATAAATAACTAATTTTAAATTAATTTAGAATTACTCTAATGACATTAGTCATCTTGTTCAGTATCTTGTACCATGATATGCTCACGGCAATCAGAGGAACGTACACACCAGGAGAGGTAACCACTCCAAACATGTATGAATTTTAAATTCAACACAATAGTTTTGGATGCCTCGGGTGGGGCCTGAGGTACACACTGATATTAAAAACATTTCATCCTAATACAAACCACCCTCACTACATTCCTCTAGTCACTAATGTCGCAAAGCCTCACTCAAGATCACATTTGATATCCATTTATTTTATGTTCCCTTTTATGGGTTCACTTTAAAAACGTCAATCCAGTTGTTTCTACTTTCTTTTGTCCTTGGTTACTAAAGCAGCAGCTCACCAGAAGCCAGCTTTCAAGCAAAACCCAGGAACAGGCAAATTAGTCTGACAGTATCGGTTTTGTCTTGCTGCTCGGCTCAAATTATTAACAACCTGACAGGTGGTAAACCAGAACGATGCTGTTAGCGAACACCGAGTCAATGAACGAGCCTGCAGCTACAGACGATAAGGTCAGAGCAGGTCACCAGACTCCATCGCTTGTGAGTCAAGGTCCTGACCCGGTACGGTTTTCTTCTTATCACATAAGGCCCTACCCTCAATGCCGAGTGCAATCATTAACACAGTCCACAATCACCAAAGGGTCCAAGGGCGTGGAAGAAAACACAATTATAAGCAACAATAAGTTATTTTTGATGAAGAAAATCCAAAGAAGCAAGATGAATACTGCCACTCTTGGGACTTGGGAGTCAATTATTTATGGTTTTGAAAAAACAAACACAAAAACACTAGCAACTGTATATCAGGCATAAACATTAGAGTCTAGTGTCTATGCCTGATATACAGTTTAAAAAAAAATGCTCCTTACGCAGAAATGTGCTGAAACAGTGAGTGCTATTACTCGTAAAGAAGTAGAAGAAGGTAGTACTTTCAGTCTACTGCATTTCCTTTTGTTTGTGCAAGTAATGTGCCGTCTTCCTCAGAAACTTTTTAGGGAATCATATTCAACCTGTACTGTACATGGCAGCATTTTACATTAGCTGTATCTAATGTAAATCACAAGACAGGCCAACTTGCCGTACCTGTCCAGGGCCGAGCTGAGCTCATCCAGCCTGTGGCTGTCTGTGGTGTTACCCAGTTTAGACAGAGCATCCATCCTCTTCATAATGACCTCCAGCATTTCACTGATTTTCCTCAGCACCCCACGAGATTCTTGGCCACCGAACACTGAAAAACACACAGACAGATAGTGTGAGACAGATATTGCCAAAGTGAATCATAGAGATAGGAGGATTGAGGATAAAGAATAAAAGGAAGGAGAAAGTCATTCTAGAGATAAAAAGAGTGATAAATAAGAAGAAAAAAATAAGATTACATTTTATGGCATGGTACAGTGTGTCTCTATGTAAAGTCACATTTTATTTGGCTTTGTATAATGTAGAACATATATTTTAGTGTACCAGCAGTTTAAATCCATAAATGTAGCAAAGCCTCACTCAAGATCACATTTGATATGCATTTATTTTATGTTCCATCTTACGGGTTCATCAATTCAGTTGTTTCTACTTTCTTTTGTCCTTGGTTACTAAAGCAGCAGCTCACCAGAAGCCAGCTTTCCAGCAAAACACAGGAACAGGCAAATTAGTCTGACAGTATCGGTTTTGTCTTGCTGCTCGGTTCAAATTATTAACGACCTGACAGGTGGTAAACCAGAACGATGCTGTTAGCGAACACCGAGTCAATGAACGAGCCTGCAGCTACAGACAATAAGGTCAGAGCAGGTCACCAGACTCCATCGCTTGTGAGTCAAGGTCCTGACCCGGTACGGTTTTCTTCTTATCACATTAGGCCCTACCCTCAATGCCGAGTGCAATTATTAACACAGTCCACAATCACCAAAGGGTCCGAGGGCGTGGAAGAAAACACAATTATAAGCAGCAATAAGTTATTTTTGATGAAGAAAATCCAAAGAAGCAAGATGAATACTACCACTCTTGGGACTTGGGAGTGAATTATTCTTTTGTTTTGAGGAAAAAAAAACACTAGCAACCAACAACAGCCTCATATTGTTCTCGGAGAATGTGAGTGAAAATAAAGGCTCACCTCTCAGTGTTCCCTCATCAATCGCATTAGGCTTTTGAAAACTGCAATGTGTGCAGACTCACTACTCCTGTCAGAGTTCATTTATCACTGCGCAAGCCAAAGTCACCTTTCTATGAGAAGAAATTATATTATGACCAGTAAATACAATAAGGACCAAGAGAAAAAACACCCAGTTATTGGTCTGTGTGCTTGTGTGTATACGTGCAGTATATATATATATATATATATATATATATATATATATACACATACATACATATACACACACACACACACACACACACACACCCCCACCACACAGTATATATCGTATGTGTGTTGTTGAGGTTTTCAAAAAGGAAAAGAAGCACTCGGCATCAGAAACAAGAACTACAAAATAAAGCTGCTGTCAAAGCCCAGATTATTCCTCTAAATCCTTTCCCTTTATTGCCTGTACATATTTTCTTCTTTGGCTTTGCACTGTTTCAGTCATTTCTACAATATATTCAGTCAAACTGGTCTAAAGACCTTTGAATAATTCAGCAGTTAGGCAACATTGCTTTCCTTCCACAGACAGAAAGAGACTAAATTAATTCCCATTCAGATTTGCAGCTTTATAGCAGCAGTGTAACAATACATTTTAAAAGAGGAATGACACACGATAGGAAAGGAGATGAGATATAGAAAGGATTTAAGCATTGCAGGGTAATTTATTACTACATTGTCCACTCCAGTAAACACACACCCTGCTCATTGCTTCCCACCAACTGTCTGAAACCTGTTGCATGCAACTGTAGGACCAAACATTGAACACCAAAACAATTACTGCACCATTCTTATGTACATTTATTTTTTCATGGACTTCAGACTATTTGCTAAATTCAGATGATCCTCTTTCAGCTCCAGTGTACTTGCTGCACTAAATCTAAGCAAAGCCTCCGGGTTAAAATGTGGGAAGAACACACATTTCTCCACAGTAATGTTCCGCGCACACATTGTGCTCGTAAATCACCATTACCGAGACCCAACACCCTTCCTACGCAGTACATTTTTAGAACTGAGCCTTGTTTGCAATCAACTGTTCATCAGACTGCTTTTTACTCTTGCTTCCTGCTGCCTCTTGGGAAACATCGGCTAATGTGTTTTCTTTTCCAATGCACAGTCCGGCGCGCTGAAAGTGGTGTAGCAGGAGTTGATGGTTTCTAATGTAGAGCCTCCTCTGTGTCATTCCTCATCTGCTGGTTAATAAAGGGCCGATTTAGCAGCAGCTAATCTCCTTTAACGACTCAATTTCGGAAGTGCCACAGCACAATCGATATCATGAACAAATTCCAATTAGATCACCGTTTGTACTGTAGCCTGCTGTGGGCATTGCAAAACACTGGCCAACCAGCTATAAACAACTGCCCTTAGAGAGACACACTGGCTACATGCATTGATAACGGTTTTATTTTAACAGGCTGCTGAAATCACAACTGAAGATCGCTGACAAGAATGGAGAATGCAAAAGAATCTTGAATACATATACAACACATACAATAGCACCTAAATGTCCCTCACACACTATTTTAACTATGAACACTCATTCCAGACAATGCAGTGCTTGGTAAGAGAAGCGAGCCTGTAACCGGAAGGTCATTGGTTTGTTGGTAGATTAGAATTGTGTTCAGCTTCAAAAGTTCACCAGAGAACATGTGCTTGCATATAGGTGTTACAGGTCCAAGAGGTGCCAGTGATTGTATTGATCAGTCCGTCTATGGTTCATTTAGATACTGCCTCTCACAACTGAATTCACAGATCACTATAAAACAACATGACAGACTGAATATCTTTCCAAGTGCTTCAGTCAATTTCATTAAAATTCCCCAAACACAGCCAGCAAGTCCTTCAGTTGGAGGCTATGATTCAGAGGTTTTATTAGTGACGCACAATTGATTTATAGAGAACCACAAACAAAATCATATTTACAAGAAAGAGTGGCAGTGCATCTCACCTCCTTGGCCCTCATGCAGCATGAGGATTTAGACGCTGCCTGACATTTTCTCAGAGAGAGGTTTTGAACACAGCGTCTCACAACACTGAGCTGATTCTACCACCAGCAACGCCAATATTCACACGGTGTGCAATCATTTAAACAGAAGGTGTATACGATTATTTCATTTATTCTCCAAGATAAAATACCTGAACGCCTAATGAGTATGAGTAATTTAGCATGTTGCTTTAACGAACATTTTCTTTAAATAAGGACAATGCTACAGCACTTGAGCCACACAAAGACACACATACACGAATGCAATACTGCATTACAGAGCACAACGTACCACAGTAGAAGGGATGCTAGGAAGATGCAATAAAGTTGCTGCAATACCTTAAATCAGCAGTAAAATTAAATGACCAACTTTACCAGAACTAAAAGCTTCCACACTAAAATTAACTAAAGTTGTAGATAATGTTTTGTTTTCTAATGTTAATAGAGACATTAACATAATTTTTTTCAACATCAACAGAATCCAGTGAAAGATATAGCTTCATAACATTGCATATAAACTTTTTTATTTTACAATGAGCTCAATAAATTTTATTTAATGTTTATTTGAATAGGGACGGATGCTTAGACATAGACATTTGTGCAATAAATCTCCAATGTACAGCATCACAGCATTTATAGCTATTGCTAATTTCCAATGCCCGTCCCTAGAAGGGCTTTTAAACAGTCATAAAAAGAAATATTAAACATCGCCACAATTAAAATACATGAAGCACATAAACATACACATACCCATACACCATCCCACGCCGTCTGACCCCTATATGTAACTACAGGTCTGATTATCAATTAAAAACCAGTTTAATTTTAAAAAGTTTATTATTTTGTATTGCTTTTAGCTCAATGGGCAGCTCATTCAATGCCTTAGCTCCCTCAATAGAGAATAATGTCTGGCCAAAGGAGGTTTTTCTAAAGGATATTTTACAGTTCCCCGCTATTGTGTTTCTAGTGGACAAAAGCCTGTAATGGTTGCACCATGTCACAGAGAGCCTGAGGAGCCTGTTAACGTAAGAACTTCCAGATGAGATTGGAATTTGCAAATGCAATGTAGTTGTCAAATCCTAACATGTTCAGATCTTTCAGGACGTGACAATGATGTGATTTGGTTGGCCTTTTGCCCAATATTTTTCAATGCACAATTGTAGAGTCTCTCTAATGGTTTAGTCACATATGGACTTGCCTGCGACCATGGGGTAGCACAATAACTGAGGTGTGAAAACATAATTGTGTGCATAAATGTTGTGGCAGCATCAAAGGTTAGACAGTCCCTAATTAGTCTAAATAAATAGAAGTTGGCTTTGACGGTTTGGTCTTATTTTTTCACCTGATTGTCAAATTTCAGGAGAGGGTCCAGCATTAAACAGAGGTATTTTATCTTTGGAACTTGCTCTGTGAGCAGATAGTTTATCAGGACATCTAATTTGGTTGATATACGCCGTTTTCCAGAGGAAAAACAGATACACTGATTTTTTTTACATTAAAGTGCTCATATTATGCTCATTTTCAGGTTCATAATTATATTAAGAGGTTGTACCAGAATAGGTTTGTGTGGTTTCATTTTCAAAAAACACACAGTATTTTTGTTGTACTGCACATTGCTGCAGCTCCTCTTTTCACCCTCTGTGTTGAGCTCTCTGTTTTAGCTACAGAGTGAGGCATCTCACTTCTGTTCCATCTTTGTTGGGAGTTGCACATGTGCAGTACCTAGGTAAGGACTACTAGCCAGTCAGAAGCAGAGCATGAGGGCGTGCCACGCTAGCAGCTATGCGAGCATTATAACGTGTTACAAAGAGACGCATGTTTGTCACGGAAGTAAAGGCTGGACTACAATAGAGGTGTTTGGAGCAGTTTGTGAACAGTGTTTTCTGTTGGAGATGGTAAGTCCCTTTGGGGTGGACTTTGGGCTTTTTCACTTTGTAAACCTAGAACGTGGACAAAAAGATATATAACACAATAAAGGAAAGGGAAAAAGCCAAAAAGCATAACATGAGCACTTTAAGTGTCAAGGCATGCATTTTCAAGCCATCGGGCTATTACATCCAGGTGTATTGATAGTTGTTCTGCAACAGCCTAGGCATACAGACATGTGTCGTCTGCGTACATTTGTAAACCTGCCCCTTTGCATGATTCAGGAAGGCCATTTATATATAGGCTAAAGAGCATCGGTCCAAAAATTGAGCCCTAAGGGATTCTTGTTTTACACTTCAAAAAAGAAGAATTTTTATTGTTAATGCTAACGAATTGTTCCCGATTCAGAAAGTATGATATAAACCAAGATAATGCTTTTTTCATAAAAATTATACTTTGATAGTTTGGAGATAAGAATGTTATGGTTTACTGTGTTGAACGCCTTTTTGAGGTCTAGAAAGACAGCCATCACCAAGTTTCCCTTGTCTATGTAAGTTTTGATTTTTTTCCAGTAAATAAACAGTTTGCACTTTCTGTGGCGAACTTAGATATCAACACAAATTGTAAAGGGTGCAGATAGTTATTTATTTATTCATTCATGGGTGAGCTGTTAGTTGTGTTGCCTCAATCTTTTCCAAAACCTTTGAGAAAACAGGAAGGATATTTATTGGCCAATAATTGCCTGATCCGCTGCTCCAGATTTAAAAATTGGAATGACTCTAGCTTGTTCCCATATTTGTGGGAATTTTCCACAAGTCATGGAGGTGTTGATCAGGTGAGTTAATCGTTCAGCCAATTTATTACAATTCCTTTTCAAGAAAGAAATGTCCATTGTTCGAAAGATTTTTAGAGTATGTGGTTCTTCACCTGTGGTAGTAGGCCAACCAGGCTGATTAAAATTATTCAAAAGTTCCTGATCTGACCCAATAGAATACTCGATAAATGCTTGAGCAAGTTGTCCACTTTCTGACATTATTACATAACCTATTTTAAGTTCATGTGCATCTTTTTATCAGTGTGCGGAGGTTTTAGCAAACTGTTGAGTTGTTTCCAGATTAATGAATTATTGAAAGAAATACAGTGGAAAATGGAAATACAGTGTTTCTACTGTAGTCATTTATTCATTCATCAACAAAACATCTGATTATAGCTGTGTGTCATGTTTGATTTATATTTAAAAAAATAAAATAAATCTCCTCCCCATTGGCATAATTCAGAGGCAAATAAATCCTGTCATCCATGATTTGCATACCGGCTTGCTAGTTTTCTCAGTAAGGTGCCTCCGGGTCACACCTCTCCATCTCACCTGTCACCAGGATAAATTCATGCATTCCCTCCTGCCACACACACACACACACACACACACACACACACACACACACACACACACACACACACACACACACACACACACACACACACACACACACAATTCCTCTATTTATTACAGAAAAGGCTGATTGAGATCGAGTTTCTCTCTTCTTTTTGGCATGGTGGCAACTGACAGATCCAAGCGCTATTAGAGCAGAAAACCTCTGTCACTTATCCTCTAAACAGCTCCAGCCTCTTATTGCACCTGACAGCCTGGGGGGAAAAGCCTGCAGAATTCTTTTTTTAAACTTGTCGTTTCAATTAAAACCTGAATCTGTCTTTTCCATTAGTTATCTCCCCTGACCCTTCCCACAGTACGCAGACGTGGACCGACCAGTTTGGTTTAGAAGCATGGTGATGTTTTATGAAACTGCACATTGAAACACTGCAACCTTACGTTGATTGATTTACCACAGCAAGCAACTTAAAAAGGTGAGGAAAGGCTGACTCAGACACAGAGCTCATGGTCTGCTATACCCTTATTAAAAATAAAAAAATAAAAACCACACTCACAAGTGTGTCAGCATACAATCATTTTCCAGGACGGGAGTTCAATTCTCTTATGTGCTGTCACTGCTCAGACTGTGCAAAACCATAAAAGTATGATGAGCATTTGCATTAACATATTTCCTGTTTTCACACAGAAAATTCAAAAGAAACAACAAAAATAGAAAATGCTACCTAAACCAAGTCAGGAAGTAAAATTCCTGACCCAGTTTGCAGCTCACCTTACATACACCCCTGCATACCAAATTCACTTCAAGCTAATGTTATACAAAATAGTATTATACTATAATCTCTATGTTGCTTGTGCATTAATTACTTTGAAAATGATTGCGTGTACTGCATGTCCACGTGCTTCACGGCCACACTCCGATAAAAAGGTAATAACGTTGCAGCAGCTAATTTTCAGAAACAATCAAAACACTAGCACTTCATTTCGCACTACTTCCAACAACAGACAATTTGATCAAATGAGGTCTATACCAACAATTTATTTTATTTTACACACAAAATTAAATCAACGCAGACTGTTTTTTCTCAACAGACAATTCTACAAAAGACTAATACACAAGCAAGCAGCGGTGGAGACGACAAACAAAAACATATGAATAATTTCTCTAAAATGTGTCTATTGTAAATGGCAAACAATACCAAGATCAAATGGTCCTTTAAATTAAAGATGCTGGATGCCACAAAGCCGTAAACAATAGAAGCAATCTGAGACACAGAAAACATGTTTGCAGTCGAATCTGGTATCTGCCCATCTAGGCAAACAACACACAATCAGTACAACCCCTGTTGTGTCTTTCTAAGAGAAAATCAATGGTCTTTCCGGGTGACAGGAGATTGTCATTTTTCATATTCACTGCCAGTTCTTCCTAATTACCGGTGAAAATGCATCAGTAGCAAAGGTCAGTTTGTTTTATTCATAGCATCTAAAACACGCTGCAGGAGAGCGCTTCACTTTCAAGCAGATTACTTATCCCATTTTTTTTTTATTCTAACAAAGTACTGAAGTGTACAGCTTTGATAGACCTGCAAATGCCACACCCTTCCGAGGAGCGAAGTAAGGAAAGACTCATTTTCATGCACTGCGTAGTGAGGACTGCTGAGCCATGAAATAAAAAAAAAAAGTTCTGTCAAAGTCTGTGAAAGGATCGCAGTAACAGGATACTGAACACGACGCTCCTTCCACACCTGATGCTCTGCTACGTGACTCTGATTGATGAAAACTTTGTGGAAAAGGCAGGTTTTCCTTTACATTTAATCCTGCAGCTGCAGTAGTCCTGCCATCCAAAAGGTAGTTGAACATTTTTGCTTTATTTTTCTTTCCAGAGCAATTTCAACATATTTGTGGGTTGTTGTGGCAATAGTATTTAACACAATAAATATAAAAGGGGCAAATATGTATATAAATATTAAATACAGGGGGTAAAGTCAGAAGAAAAAAAAAAATCAGCCTTTGTTGAGAGATGCAACACAGTTTGCCTGCAGCGAAATGTTTTTCCATGGGGACGGGATCTAAAAAAAGCTCAGGTAATGGAGCTTGCAGGTTGGAATAAAGCACGCATTAACATCTGAACCATTTAGTCTTGCCGTGACAAGGTAAAACCTGAGCGCCTCCTAGGCCTATTTCTTCCTTTGTGGCAAAGCTGCGGTAAGACCCCCGTTGAAAAAGGACACACTGTGAAGGTGGTCTTCAAAGAGCTTATTAGAAAGCTACAGTAGACCTCTGGAGCTTTTAAGATATCTAGGATCAAACGCTTCTGACTTTCATGCTTGCCACTCTGGTAAAAAATCCATTCCCTCTGTCCCCCCTCCTACTTCTCCATCATTAGCTTCCTGTGCCTTCAAAAGGAAGTAATGAATGAAATGCATGCATTTTAAAACTGGATATATTACTTGGTCAAGTGTCATGAAGTGCAACACTATTTTATATAATAGTACTTATAGAAATATGTAACGAAACAGAGCCTGTTTTTGGCTGTGCAAACCTTTAAAAAAGCACGTTTACGGGTCCAGGTGCATCTTAGTAAAGATGTTTGACAAAAATAATACAAAAATATGGTAGCAAGGACTGAGCTGGAAAAAAAAAAAAAAAAATCCAAAAATATGGTAGCAAGGACTGAGCTGGAATAAAAAAAAACATCCAAAAATATGGTAGCAAGGACTGAGCTGGAATAAAAAAGAAAACATAACAATAAAGAGGTAGAGGCAGGAAGGCAGCAATGCAAAGAGGTGAGCGAGAAAGAGAAAATAATTGCATATTTTTCTTCACAGGCTCTCCAGGCAATCGTTGCCAGTCACAAGACGAGCAATAAACGGGGGTTAGTGGGTTCTCTCAGCACAGCCTGGCCATTTTGTGTGCCCTTTCAGATTCAAAACATTGTGTGTGTTAAGGTGCCGCCACTGATTTTTACATTTCACGCATAAATGTATGTCACACACACACATGTTGACTGACAACATGGGTGCAGGTGTGCGTGTCCTGTAGCTCTCCACAGCAGCAGAGGCTGGATGGGCGGGTATTATCAAGTTGCTGCTTCACTGAACAATTCATCCTGGCTTGTCCATTCCGCTAACTCCCCGTGCCGCTAATCCTCATTCCTAAAGCACATAAATACAAACACACGTACACACACAGGGTGAGAATTTACATATCTTGACTTTCCCTGGTTAGCGGCGAGGCAGTGTTTAATGAGCTAGAGGCCGAATGCCTTTCCTTGGCTGCAGCCTGTGAGTGGTTAATTAATCAGACAGCTCCCCTGTCTTCCACCGCCCTCTCCCTTTCCCTCCTTTACCCCCCACATCCCCTGCCTTACTACAATTTCAGAATAATACTTATTTTCCCCAAAGAGGTGCTTCAACTATGAGCCAATATTTACAATCATTCAAGTGAGTCAGTCAAAAACATTTCAATACTTTACATCCTGCAAAACAAACAACCACAGGGCGACATGCTGTTCACCGATTGGCCCAAAGATGGACTGCATTATTCAGGAGGGATGAAATGATTACCGTCACCTCATGTGCATTGCTTCTTCCCGTGCCAGCTCGTAGCCATCACAGAGGATGACACGCACTGTCAACAATTGTTCCAGGTGGAGATAAAAAGGTGAGAGACAAAAGTCAAAAAGCTAACATTGACTCTCCCAAATGGCTAGTGCTGTAGTGGTTTATATGCAGAGGCACATAGCGTAAACACAGACAACGTGCTGCGAAAGATAACATGTTTCTCTCAAGGATGGTGTCTCCGAAATTGTTTGGATTTTTCTTTCCGCCCGTGGCTTTGATTTGTTTGTTTTGATGTCTGCGAAGGATGCTGGCTGCATTTGAGTGGCCATTTGGACTTTTAGATTAGATTAGAGTTGTCTAAAGGAAGTTGTCAGTCATCTGGATATCAAGGAGACCTTTTTTTATAACCAAAACATGATCACTTGTGCTTTGTGACTGAAAAAGACATCAGGGATTCGACATCTCTAGTAGCGGTTTACGGTCTTATAAACATTATACTATTAATTAGTCATATTTATTTCACTTTTAAATCTTAACTGCCAGATTAATACATGATAACTTCAGTTTGCTTCAGTGAGCTTACAAGAGTGAACTACCTCCCCCACAAAATTCACAAAACGGTAATTTAAATCCCACCTCAGCCTCTACACATTTCCAGCTACTAGTTTGACTAATAAAAATGAGTTAATGTGGGTCAGAACAAGTTCACGTGGGCACTGAGCAGAGATGAAAGCTGGTGTAAAAGAAGATGGAGCTTCTCTGGGCGACATATACCCCCCGCCTCCGACACATTCATGATGAGCAAAGTGTGCAGCTCTGTCAGCCCCCTGGCAGCAATCAAGAAAGCCCCACGAAGCACCCAGCATGTTTCCCAGGCTGTCCATTACCAGTGCAGGGCACAGCCACTGCACTCAGAGGCGACCAAGTAGCACTGACGCATAACTGCAGGCTTACCTTCGGCTCGCACCGTGAAGGGGGAATCTCCGGGTCTCTTGGCCGAGAACTGGCCCCCGAGGGACGTCATTAGAAAGCACAAGCTGAAGAAGCCAATCCCCACCACAAAGATCCTGCAGCAGATAAACAGAGACAAGAGGATGATTAAGTGACACAAGAGCACGACAGGGTTAGACGAGTACAGAGGACAGACGAGTATGAGAAAGAAGAAGTAGAAAGTTATGAAACGAGGCATGTGTGTGCCATAGAGTTCACGTCAACATGAGCTCTTTGAGACACCATCACTCTAAGTTCTCTGTGAGGCTTCATGGAGCGTGGAGACATTATTGTGAAGTTCATATTGTACCAATCAACCCATAGAAAAGCATTGTGAACTCGCTTGACTGTGTCATCTCAAATGAACCATTACATGGATGGGTTTTCTGCATCACACTGTGCTCAGTGAGCTAACATCCAAAAATGAAAGCATTAAATTACAGGCGTTTTGGAGAGAACGGCAAACATGTTTCAAGTTTCGGAAGGTTTGGAAAACAAAATGCTATGAGACCGAATAGCCCAAAACTGACTCATCTGGCACGCTCCAGGAGTCGTGCTGAGAAAATGTTTGGAAATAACCCTTTTTTAATAGAGGGGAACTGCAGGACAGATTGTCACACTTCCATTCTATAAACCACAGCTTGCTTTCCTGAATTTTTATAAGGCAAAAAACTGACACCAGAGAGCCTGCAGAGAGATAGTGCCATTATATTACTATCCAATATGTTAGGTAAGGGGGAAAAACTGGGATTTGATGATCAGGGCAGCATGCACGCTGTGTGGGAAAACACAAGTATATGATTCTACAGTGAGATCCATCCACTTAACTGTACAGTATGTGAGCTGCATGTTAAATCAGGACTTTGGAGCCATAATGTGAAACACCACTGTATTTACTCAGAAAGCTGTAAAACATCAGGGAACTTTATGTCTGACAGTGTGCTGCCCTACTGGCACGGACCCCATCACTGCATGGTGATTCCTAATTTCGTTAATGCTAATTAGCCCTAGAGCTTGTGTACAACCTGCAACAATCTGGTAAAACTTGGAAGTTTTAATGAGTTTAGATCAGCTTGAGTTGCTTTTAACTCATTTCCAGCTGCTGCTAGTGCTGGGAGTTAGCTGTGCAAGCAAACGTTAATTATAGCACAGCAGGCATCCAATTAATGGTCTGAACTTGTAGACAAAAAATGCATACATTTTTTACATTTACTTGCGCCTTATTTTTCTGTTTCTTTTCTGTCTTCCTTTCAATTCCATCATAGAATTTTTCCATTTTTTGATGATGCAGAATAAAAAACAACCATCACAATGTATAAAAACCAGCCAAAGGAATACAGTCTATTGTTATCATTTATCAGTGAATAGAGAAAATGTTTCAAGCTGTAAGTTAATAGATCGAGGAGAACATGTTCTTACCTGAACGGTTTGAAAGTGAGAAGACATCTCCTCACCATAATGCAAAGGTCGCTGCTGGCTGCAATCATTTTCCACACACGCAGAAAGCGCCGGCTCTCCTTAACATTGTGCGAGTCTGTTGTGTGACAACCAGCGTCAAACCCATAACTTTCAACCACAGTCCTGAGGATTGGCAGAGTGCGTGACGACGCAGGCAACTTCCGAGCCCGACAGCTGTCAGTGTTGTGCTGTGTGTGTATGTGTGTGCCTGAAAAACTTCTGCGGGAATCCCGCGGGTGCGTCCTGCTGCAGCAGCGGGTCCGGGTCCTTTTCGATTCTGCAGAGGAATAAATATGAGCAAAAAAAAAAAAAAAAAAAAAAAAAAAAAGTGCGACTATCCTTTAATCAGTTACGCTTGTATCCCTAACACTGTTGGAGATACAACGGTATCGGTTGCAACAACACATGTCTGCCGAGTTCCTTGAACTCCTCTGAGTGGAGAACACTGACTGACTGGCTCTTTTCTTTCATTGTGCGAGTGGCTCCTTCGCTGTGGCACGTTTACTGATAGCGCCATCTAACGCCTCGTACTGGAAAACGAAATATTTCTTTTTTTGTGTTAAAACACCTGGATGAAAAAACAGACAATAATTAAAGCGGTATAATATTGGAAAAAGTCAACTGTTAGAGGGGGGGATGATGATGCATAAACAGGCCAAATAGGCAACTAGTCCTTCTCATTAATGCCAGGTAACTTATTCATCATGACACGAAACTGATCTGATCTAGTGGCAGATTAAATAAGCAGAACATATCACTATATAGTCTTATCAATGAAATGCATTAGTCTTCCAACATACATTTAGCACATTTTTTTAAAACTATTGTTAACAGAGAGAATTGCCTTTGTGGTTCCAGGAGACATTTCAGCACCGTGGACAGCTCCGACGGGGATGCTGCAGACGGACATCAGCTCAGCAGCGACTCCCAGCGGACTGAACACATAATACACTGACCGCTCTGTGCTGAATTCAAAAAAGGTAATGGTTTCCTATTTCCAGGAAAAACGCCACTTTAACCTTTATGTATGGCCTTTATTAAAATACATTGTAGAACTTAGAGATGAAAACCGGCAGGTTATTCTTTAAAGATAGCTGTCTTTCAAGGGAAAAGTGTTATTGTGCTTTTATTTGAGAATTCTGCCATGGGGAAAATTACACTATAATACCTTCCTGATAATAT
Organism: Perca flavescens; assembly: GCF_004354835.1. Lineage (NCBI taxonomy): Eukaryota > Metazoa > Chordata > Actinopteri > Perciformes > Percidae > Perca > Perca flavescens. The sequence continues at coordinate 7,650,136 of NC_041345.1, read as the reverse complement.
AAAAAACGTTGGCTTTTAACTTGATTTAAAAAGGGACATTTCATTACACTATTGAAAAATTAATACATTGTGAAATATAATACGTAATACAGTCAACTGTAAAATGTGGTCAGCTTCTGGCGCAATCACAAAGGGACTTGTATCCCTTATAGCCCCTCAGTTGTTGGTTTTCATTGTTGTTGCTGTTGTTGTCTTTTGGTTTGTCTGTATCTTTATAAGAAATACGGATGAAAAAGACATTTGTGACAAATTGTGACTTGACCTCAGTATACACCGTGTACCCTCTTAAAGTCATCAAGGAAAGAGTAACCACTAACAAGTCGTCCGAGGCCACATCCAGTGTCAGCCTAATGTATAGCAAGCGGCAGCATGCTCTGTTGCCATGGAAACTGTTTTCACTCTTACTACGTTGGGTCTTGGCTCTGCCTGGCACCGTTTTTTGCCTCTCGGCCCGTAGCCCAGAGACACTGGCTCTGCTGACATTACAAGCCAGGGCTGAGATTTAAAATTCACCAATGGTCCGGTCACATTCACTTACTGTGAAATGACAACATGACTGGTCTTCATCTTCATCTTCATCATCTGCTGCAGAGCTTCATTACAGCACTGGGTGACAGAAAAACTCAGACAAGAGTCTCAGTGAAACAAAGCAGAGTGTGTGTGTGTGTGTGTGTGTGTGTGTGTGTGTGTGTGTGTGTGTGTGTGTGTGTGTGTGTGTGTGTGTGTGTGTGTGTCAGACATAATCATTACTTTTTTCCCTTATATTTAAAAGCTATATAGCTTTGGCTGCACAAATGAGCAAAACACTTAAGAGATAAGCAAGTGTTCATTGAATATAAGATAAGCTCTCGCACTTTCAATGAGAAGATGAATCATAATGCCACCTGGAGCGGGTTCAACCAAGGACACTACCACCTGCAGCATCCTGTCACTGACAGGATATTTCTCATACTTTATCTTTTCTCTTTCATTTCCTTTCCTCTACTTGTCTTTCCTTCCTCCAGTGCTGAGTGATTTAGATATGTTCTTATTTCTTGCTTTTTCGTACTCCTTTCCTTCATGTTGACCTCTTCACCACTGCATTATACACACTATTTGTTATCTTTCTGACATATACTGCCTCTTTGTCTAAGTCTCTCGCTCTTTCTCTTCGCCTGTCTTGTCTTTTGATTCTCTCCTTCCACTGCAGTTTCTCTCTCCCTCCCACTGTTTGGTTTGGACTCCCTCTGCTTTACTGAGGATTCACACAAGCAGATGCCCAAGGACAAACCACTCTTAAAAGCATTCCTTTTACACTAAACACAGTATTTGCATTTAACAGGGAGATATATATCTGGGAAAAGAAGTGGAAAATGCAGGCTTGTGTGTTACAAAATAAAAAGGAAAATCAAATGCACTGAACATTGTAGCTTTGATCACAGTGTAAATTAAACCCAGTACTTAATCTTTAGTAGGCTACATCTAGTGTTTTACTATTCTTTTTTTTTTGCTGAACTTTACTCAAAAGCAGATGAAAGACAAACATTAAGTATTTTCATGAGAAAATAAAACATCCTCCTGTCTCTGGTGCCATTCTCTGGACTGCCAAAGTCTACGACATTTTTTTTTTTGTTTGCTTAAGAAAAATTGGATATGTCTAAAAACGGCACGAAAAATAAGAGCAGGTGGAAATATCAATATTGTTTAACTGGATAGGGGGGCCACCAGAAGACAAACAGTAAAACGTTTGCTTTGGGATAACATTACTAACATTACATTATTATGCCAGAGTTGATATTCTGTACTCTGTTGGTTCCCAATCTTTTCTGACATAACATTACCCCCGTCACCTTACAGATAAACTCAAGTAGCCCTTTATGTTCCCATTAACTGTGTGTATTTTATTGAACTGGATGTTAAAGTGCCCATATTATGTTCATAATTGTATTTTAAGGTTGTACCAGAATAGGTTTACATGGTTTAATTTTCAAAAAAAAACATATTTTTGTTGTACTGCACATTGCTGCAGCTCCTCTTGAGCTCTGTTTTAGCTACAGAGTGAGGCATCACACTTCTATCCCATCTTTGTTAGGAGTCGCACATGCGCAGTAGCTAGGTAAGGACTACTAGCTAGAAGCTAGCGCTGCTAGCGGTAAGCCACCTCGTTCTCAATGGCCAAACACTGCTACAACACTATAGAGCTGCTTACGTGTCCCTTGTCTGCAGGTAGTCAATGCAAAGTTGGAAGTGCGCCCTCGTTTAGAAGAAGTCTCCCAGTTAATCCTGCCTTGTACTGACTGAAGTTGGAGAAACAGCTAGCTGATGTGGTATTAGCTATAGTGGTTAGCACACACCAAATGTTTCGGCCAACGAAGTAGACAGCCCTGCCGATTTTGACCAGCTCACCCGGAGACTGAAGGCAGGATACATTCAGAAACCTGTATCTCACTCAAAACAGCATGGATGTTTTTTTTCTCCAAGTTTGTATGGTGTGGAAGCACCAGAGACACAAAGTAACACCCCAAATCCCAGAAAAAGTGTTTTTTTTTTCATAATATGGGCACTTTAAGTGTGAGTGAGTGTTGATTATACAAAACTGTATGTTTTTTGTTTAATGCTTATTAGATCATAGTTCATAAAAAATGTTACAGCATTGCTACCTGTTCATTTAGTAATCTCAGCAACATGAGTGAAATTTATCTTATTTTAGTCAATTCATAAAAAAAGATCATACGGTTACTACTGGTTTAACTTCTAGAAACACAAACCTGCTTGGTTCATATTGTTACATTTAAAAACTTCATTAAGTAGAGATGTTTTGTTTTGAGTGATGAGCAAATGAGTATATCCACACATTGCTACACAATAGAAGCTAAACTGACAAGAAGGGAGCAAACTCTGACTCTATCAACTGTTAATATAGGAACACCCTGCTTTGACTTTAGCCTTCACTCCTCTAAGCAGCTGTCGACACACATCATTGAACATGTTTCAGGTAGAGATAGTAGCTTGTGAAAGTCTTTTATAAATGCAATACAGTGCCAGTCCCCCACTGAGCCGCACTGATTTTTCTGACATTGACTGACTTCAACCATGGACACTTGAAAGACAAGATTTTATTTAAATTCTTCATGGCCCTCTCTCCAGCCTGCTGCACTCACCAGCTACACATGACAAGTTATTTCTCACAGGAGAAGCTCTGAGCAGATCTCTGACTGCTCATAGATACAGTAGATCATCTGCTTAACACTGCCATACATGTCCAACACTACCATTAATGTAACTAGGAGTTATGACACAGCACTTGTGCTGCGCTAATACTGGTGCTGAAAATGTAGTCTTAATGTTAATTTAAAGTGTACAGCTCCATCGGGATTCAGATGCATGAACGTCTAAAAATCTTCATCTTCTCCCTCTGCAGAGGTTTTCACACTTACATAATAATTGAATAAAACATACTGTACACTGCCATACTTAGATTGATTCATATTTAAAACGTAATATTCGGTCAACACAGTTATACAGCAAGGTTGCATCGTTTATCTTGACACCACACTGCGTGACAAGTAGCCTGGATGCCAGCCAAACTTAGCCCCGCCCACAAAATTTGAGGTCGGGAAGTTCTGACTAGAATCTGAGTAGGACCACGTCAGGCTACGTGACAAGAGGTGCATCTGTCAAAATTTTGGACTTATAGATACAGGTATGAGCTTCACTTTTTTGTGACAGATTGTTGTGTGAAAGTTGTGTAAAAGGCAAACTTCCCAGAAAGGCTGGATACATTTACTTTTTGGAGACTTTTGGAAAATCCCAGTTTCAAGTTTCAGGGGAGTTTTGGCTGACTGCTGGCCAGGTGTCACAGCCTGTAGTTTTACTTATCACATTCAGAGACAAGTACTGCACTTTGTACTATATTTATCAGACAGCTGTACTAATAATCTACATTGCAGGTTGAGGATTTTTAAGGATGAAACACACGACAAGCCCACTAAATATAATGTACAGGTAGCTATTGGTTAGCATTACCTAGACTATAAAATATTAACATGTGATACATAATTGATATACTGTATTTGTTTGTATTATATTTGATACATCAGGCATTAATGGTAATTAATTGAGTTAACCTGTCTCTTTTTTTTCTACAAACAAAGACATAAATTGTTCAATGCATTAGGAATCTACTCATCATCGTCATCATTTTTTCCTAACTGCTCCATGTTACATGGATTACCATTCATAATCATTCTAAGAGCATCTTACACTGTACTTTTTTGTTGAAAATCTGAAAATACACAAAAACAAATTAGGAAAGTCATACATCCTCTGAATGCCCTATAGGTCTCTAGTTTGTGGTTGTAAAGTTTCATGGGGCTGTGATTATCCTAGGTCCCAACAGGTCATTTCTATACACTGAAGTCAAGCTTAAATAAATGGTTTCACTACGATGAAATGGCTACGTACTGACATCATCAGACATATACATACATACATACAATCAGGCTTATATTTGAATCCACAAGAGTCTCAGCTTTCCAGTCATACCCAAGTTATGCAACTCCAAGACCCCAGTATGCAGAAATATTTAAATACACCATTTTAGAATACACACACTAACACATTTGTACTGCATGCAAAATGATGCACCATTTTTGCCCCACCAAACTGCATGGGATTAGCATATAGTGGCCATGTCTGTAAAGGGGAGAGCCATACCCATAGAACCCATTTTCATTCGGATATCTTAAGCATGGATAATTATTTATCCCCCTTCTCGTCAAGCTGGCATGGCATGGTTGGTACCAGTGGATTCTTCAGATAGTGTAGTTTTACGGCATACTAATACCTTGGCACTAGCTTAAAAAAATTAATCTAAAAATGAATAAAAACGTCCGAGATCGCCGGCGCCACGGTTTTTCTATAAAATAAGTAGCTACAAAATATAAAGCAAGTTGCTTCAATCCAGAAAATATTCATATTGAAGTATTGGTAACAATACAAATGCTATTCTTACCGTACCTTTTTAGAAATTAGCAAAGAGTTCCATGCTAAACAACTGCAGGTTGGTGAATGAGGGCAGCCATCTTTGATTTGGTATTTAAAGGGCCTCTACTGCCTGCAGTGCATGGACAGTCCACTAGGGGCAGATAACATGTATAAGATTGCATGCAACAGGTTTTTCAGGAAAGTATTGATCATGTGGATGACACAGAGGTTGCAGAAAGTCATGTATTAAATATGATGGCATCACAGGAGGCAAACACTATCGCTTGTTTCTAAATCTTTTATTCAATTTCAAATAAAAAGAAGACATTTAAAGTACCCAGAGGAGAAGTAAACACATTCTTAGTTGAGGATATGCTTTTCCAGCATTAGCAGCCATCCCAGTACATCCCTGCAGTACAGCACTGTACAGGTTATTTTTACCAGAAGCAAAGTGGCAAGTGATGAGAGAAACTGGAGCCTTGATCATATCCAATAGGATGGAGGGTTAGACCTTAGGGTGTGCAACAACTGTCCCAAAGCTTTAAATGAGAAAGATGGTGTGTACTCTCAAAGATAAGACAAGGAGTTACGAATCTGTGCCTCAAACAGTGTCTTAGGGACCGTTTGGTATTTATGGAATGGACCGCTGGAGGAAAATAGGGGAGGGTCGTGTCTTTTTATGTCACCCACCTTTTGTATTCATGAAACAGCAAAATTTCAAAGTGGCTTGTTTAGTGCATATTTTTCCATGTAGCTCTTAGTCTCGGCCCTCCTTCGCTACCAGATGGGTCTGACCCATGAGTTTGCTGGGGGCAGGGGGATCTGCCCCCCTGGTGGCTGAAATGGATAATTGCATTGTTTATAAAATGAGTGGAATAATTACATCTGGCATGACCAGATATGTTATAAATATCTTAAATAACACAAAACAACTAAATGGTGGTAGGTAATACATCTGATTTCATATACTGCTTTAGTAAAAAAAAAATATTTCCTGGCTGACGATGGGAGCAGCAGGACGCAAAAAACGAAAATTAATGTTGCCAGTCTGGACAGCTTATCGGGCCAAGGTTGCAATAAAGGTTTCCTAACTGCCATGTACAGTGGGGAGAACAAGTATTTGATACACTGCCTGCAGGTTTTTCTACTTACAAAGTATGTAGAGGTCTGTAATTTTTATCATAGGTACACTTCAACTGTGAGAGGCGAAATCTGAAACAAAAATCCAGAAAATCACATTGTATGATTTTTAAATAATTAATTTGCATTTTATTGCATGACATAAGTATTTGATCACCTACCAACCAGTAAGAATTCCATCTCTCACAGACTTGTTAGTTTTTCTTCAAGAAGCCCTCGTGTTCTCCACTCATTACCTGTATTAACTGCACCTGTTTGAACTCTTTACCTGTATAAAAGACACCTGTCCACACACTCAATCAAACAGACTCCAACTTCTCCACAATGGCCAAGACCAGAGAGCTGTGTAAGGACATCAGGGATAAAATTGTAGACCTGCACAAGGCTGGGATGGGCTACAGGACAATAGGCAAGCAGTTTGGTGAGAAGGCAACAACTGTTGGCGCAATTATTAGAAAATGGAAGAAGTTTGTCAATTACCATCTGGATGATCCAGAGGAGGAATGGGAGAAGGTCATGTGGTCTGATGATACAAAAATAGAGCTTTTTGGTCTGAACTCCACTCGCCGTGTTTGGAGGAAGAAGAAAGATGAGTACAACCCCAAGAACACCCTCCCAACCGTGAAGCACGGAGGTGGAAACATCATTCTTTGGGGATGCTTTTCTGCAAAGGGGACAGGACGACTGAACCGTATTGTGGGGAGAATGGATGGGGCCATGTATCGCGAGATCTTGGCCAACAACCTCCTTCCCTCAGTAAGAGCATTGAAGATGGGTCGTGGCTGGGTCTTCCAGCATGACAACGACCTGAAACACACAGCCAGGGCAACTAAGGAGTGGCTCCGTAAGAAGCATCTCAAGGTCCTGGAGTGGCCTAGCCAGTCTCCAGACCTGAACCCAATAGAAAATCTTTGGAAGGAGCTGAGTACATATTGCCCAGCGACAGCCCCGAAACCTGAAGGATCTGGAGAAGGTCTGTATGGAGGAGTGGGCCAAAATCCCTGCTGCACTGTGTGCAAACCTGGTCAAGAACTATTGGAAGTGTATGATGTCTGTAATTGCAAACAAAGGTCTCTGTACCAAATATTAAGATCTGCTTTTCTGATGTATCAAATACTTATGTCATGCAATAAAATGTAAATTAATTACTTAAAAATCATACAATGTGATTTTCTGGATTTTTTTTTTTATAGATTCCGTTGAAGGGTACGATAAAAATTGCAGACTTCTGCATGCTAGTGAGTGGGAAAACCTGCAAAATCGGCAGTGTATCAAATACTTGTTCTCCCCACTGTATATACATTTGATGTCAGCTTACTAATTGATTGCGGGTTTTGTGTAGATTTGGATTTACGTTTACTCCACTTTGTTTAAACGGCGAAGTGGAGGAAGCCTAGTGACGAGTCCATAGCAACCAGTTTGTGTGTTGAATGTTACCCAGAGTGCTTTGCTGAATGGTCTCAATATTGTATTGTTTTATTTCATGTGAATACTAGTTTACTAGAGGAGTAACTTAGTATTTGAAGTAATGCAGGAAGTGTGCATTTAGTTCCATGCTTATTGTGTTTCCACAACAACGTTAGTGAGTAAATCTACTGAAATGGTCAAAAACTGCGGGAACTTGCAAAAACTGCTGTTTGATGAAAAAGAGAAAAAAAAAGTGATTCCCCCAACCATAGACATAATATAGAGTAGATAGTAGGAAGTAGCGTTCGATGCGGCGTCTACTCTATATTATGTCTATGCCCCCAACACCCTGCTTTTCGATAATATTCCATACAGTATATAAGTAATATTCTCGTCGCGTAATTACGTCACTTCATAACGTTCCCATGGCAACAGGGGAAAATGTCTGCTTTTGTGTGAAGTAAACGCAACATTTTTCAACTTTCTGCTAAGATATATGTGACTTTTTTGCAACGAAAATGCGGGGATTATGAAATCATGCAAGCCCTGCATATTTTGCGCGGAAATTGACAATTTTTGTGACGAAAGTGCCGCGTATTTGAAAAAATTCAGCCCCTGCATAAATATGCAGACTTTGGCTGATTATGCATTGAATTATGCGATCACAAAATCGTGTTTTTCTGGAGGGAGTGACATCAAGAAAACCTTTCCTGCAGGTTCAGAGGTGCTCTTACCCCCCCCTTCCCCCCCAAACACACACACACACAGACACACACCCTAAGAAACCTGAACAAAGTGTTTAACACCATCTCTGTCTGTCTTGTTCAGCCGTTCCTCACCTGTCCACCAGGCGTCCTCGGTGCCTTGTGCTCACCTGTTGCCTTGTTTCAGCTGCTCCTAATCTCCAATTACTGCTTGCGTGTAAAGACTAGACCGTACTTCTTGGCTGTTGTTTTCCAGTGCGAGGCTGTGTTCCTACATGCTTGCCTGCAGTCAACCGGTTGACAGTTAACCTTGCCAATTATTCTTCTACCAAGAAGAGAATTCCCCTTTAGGTATAAATACAGTTTTTCTCAGTCGCTTTGGTGTGTTTTTCACTTCATCATCCCTAACTTGTGCAAAATAATAAGTGCATTTCTCAGAACAATTTGTACAAACTGCAATATACAATAGATATGTTTCTAAAGCTGGTCAGTCACTAAAAATCCTTAGTACATCTTTCAAAAGTAAATATTCATGCCAATGATCATGTCAGTGTCCTCAGAATAAATCATTGAGTCAAAATGTTTAGGCATGTTGTCAATGTAACTGTGTACTTTGACAGTATTACCTGATGTAAACTTAGGCTACAGTTTAGATGACAGTTACTGTATTGAAAATGCACAAGGCTGCACTTCTATGGCATATATCAATTTCAACAGTACTATTTACATATTACTGTATGTGGGTTATTGATTGAAAGAGACTGGACATGATTTAGTTTTTCACAGCTTTTACTAGTGCTACTTTATGAAAGAAAAAAACAAAATAAATTTACAGTAAGAAAAAGACAAGGGGCACAAAGGAAAAAAAAAAAAGAAACACAGGAAACACCCCTTTGCCCGCAGCACTGACTGTTCTAGTGCTGTCTCTACACATCCAGACGTTCCTGTCTGTCGGCCCACATATTCTTATCCACATCACACCGGATATTTTACCTTGCAATGCAACGTGGAAAGAATCTTTTGGAATGCCTTATCCATCCTCTGAAGGCATCTACTGTGATGTCCTCACATGCTGCATCCATTGCAGCCAGCAGGGTCATTTGTGTGTGTGGTTGACGATCGTACACCTTCCACCTCCATGCTGAAAATAACTCCTCAATTGGGTTAAGGAATGGTGAATAAGGTGGGAGAAATTCTATGAGCATCCTCGGGTGGGTCACAAACCATTGCCTTATGATGTTTGATCGATTGAAACTCACATTATCGCAAATGACCACATACTTTGGCAAATCCTCTCTAAACAGACCCCTCTCATCATAAGGGATGAGAGCCCTGTAGAGAGTCTCTAAAAAGTTGAGTAGATGCTGGGTGTTGTATGGCCCTATAAGGGGGATATTGGTTAGGACACCATGCTCCGAAATAGCAGCACACATGGTGATATTTCCTCCCTGTTGGCCTGCCAAATCCACTGCTCTGTGACTGATGATATTCCGACCCCACCTTCTGCATTTGGTCAGGTTGAAGCCAGCCACATCCACGTATACAAAGTTGTGAGAGGGTTCACTTGATTTCAACTCCATTATACGCTATATGCCAGAACACACAGTTGAATTTGTTTTGGTAAGGAAGAGTGACATAAAATGTACATATATTGCATGTTCCTTCCACAGCAATGGAAATGTGTGCAGTTTATGTTTACTGTACTATGTATCACTATAAAATGTTGCTGTAAAGTAGTTACATAGATATATCTTTTACCTGTACATACTGGTACCGTAGCTCCTTAAACTCTGTCCTCATTCCTTTGGAATGGTACACGGTACAGCTGTTTCATACTCATCTGGTTTCTATGCAGCACCCTGTCGATGGTTGAGATGCTAACCGTATGGATGTTTTCAAAGACATCGTTGTCGTCTATAATGGTCCTTTGTATTTCCCTGAGTCTCGTGGCATTGTTTGCTCGGACCATGGTGCAAATAGCCTCCTCCTGTCGAGGTGTGAAAAGGCGTCCTCTGCCACCGGTTTGAGGTAATCTTGCAGTCCTATGTGGGGAAAAATGCAGTGATGCATCGCACAATTTCACTTAGACAAAAACTATGCGAACACACATTTTATTGTAAAACATACAGGTGGGTGCATGTAAGGTGCAGTATGTATCTGTATAGAGTATATTTCTGTATGCTGTGAAATACAAGTGGACTACTGTAATATGAAGCATTGTAGGAAGTATACAGGATACTGCTTATATACAGTAACAGTGCACTGTACATTGGTGGTACATTGATTGACAACATGGTCTACAATAGTGGCCCTTATGTCATCAGATATGCGCCTCTGTCCTCTTCTGCCTCTTCCTCTGTTTTGCGTTCCACCACGCATCCTTGCTCCTCTTCTTCCTCCTCCTCCTCCTCCTCCTCCTCTTGGCTGTTGACCCTGTTCGTTTCCTGGTCCATCCATTATTGGAAAATTGCAACTCTGTGTTGTGGTCTGTCTATATTTGCTTGCCAATTGATTGCTCATAAGATGCACCTTTGAGCAATTTAGGCAACTGGTTGATTATTGGTTGAACTAACATTTTACATTCCTTCATGAGTGAGGGTCAATTTCACCTGCACGATTCATCAATTCACGTTTTTGTACAAAAGGTCTAATAGAAATGTGTAAAACTATGCTTGACAGTTTATGACAAATAGTTCAACAATTTTGCATGTAATGGCTTATGCAAAGAACTAATGCCTAGATGTTTTGAGGGGTAAGACTATTCAACAGAGAACCATCTACGATATTTTGATCAACATGACATGAGCAATTGAAAATGTGGAAAAAAGCTGACACCTGTACATTATCAATTGCAATATGTACAAAAGCAATTGCAATTTGTTCAAAGGAATAAGAAATTGCTTTAATGATGTGCACAAGTGACTAGATGATTTGGAATTTGTACAAGTAGTATCAAGAATTGCTTTTATCTAAGAAATGCACCAAAGCGACTGAGAAAAACTGTAAAAGCAATGTGACAGAACACATGCACCTGACTGCAAATATCTTAATATTTGTGTATGTAAATCCCGTACTGTATTTTCAGGTAATGAGCTGCTAAAAAAGTGAATGCAATGATACAATACTGTCAAAACATTAACAGGGGATTAAGTTGGTTTTCAGTCTAATAGTCTATTAGCCTAAGGCTACAACTGTATCATAACTGTCATTACACATAAACCCATTTACACCTGGCATTAAAATATGAACTGTTTTGTGGCCGAGTTGGCTCAGTTGGTAGAGCAGGTGCACATACGTATATAGAGGTGTATGCCTCGACGCAGAAGGTCCAGGGTTTAAGTCCGACCTGTAACAATTTCCTACATGTCTTCCCCCTCTCTCTCTCCTTTCATATCTAGCTGTTCTTTCCATTAAAGGCTTTATATACATATGAACTGTTTCTGGATACTTATCTGCCTTTTTGACATGTCCATCAGCCCTGCCTAACTGGTTTGCATAGTGAGACAGATCACATTGTGGGCATAATTGAGACAATCAGAACAGATTTTAATACCAGGTATAAAAGCAAAGATGTAAATATTCAGACAACATATCCAAATACAGATCAAATGTAAAACCAGGTGTAACGGGGCCCATCAGGAGTCTAGCTTACATTGTGATTGGGTTTGTGCCAGGTGTAAACTCAAAGCCCGCATGTGATTATCCAGGTAATGTATCCAGACACAGATCACATTTTAATACCAGGTGTAAATGAGGCTTCAGTTGATTTCAAAAAACGGTTCCTCACTAATGGAAGTTGATAAGGAAGAGTAACTTGTCATTACATGCTTGCCTTGCCTTTTCATACAGACTTACTTTCGGAGATGTATATCTTTGCCACCAGCTTCTAACCGATACAAGCAGATTGCTTGCTTTTATTTTTTCAAACACTCCTGTCTTCTCCACACACGTTCAGCTTTTTTCCACTGTTAGAAATAAAACTGGAGAATGTGGGTGGGACCTATTTGTAGTTTTACAATGTAGAGATGCAATGCATTATATAATAAATCACTCTGTCAAATTGAACTACTATCAAATGGCACAAACACTGCTCATTGGCAGAGGCAAGGGACACATTCTGGTGGAAACTGCAACACTCAAACTCCTAGAAAACCTTTGAAATATATATTAATCTAGCCTCTGGGCCTTAAAAATAAAGGAACACAGAATTGAGTTGCTCTTTGGAGTAAAGGGGAACAGAACCAGTTAAATCCAAGTTACTAATAAAGTATTAAACATGTAAAATTGGTAAATGTTTGATAATTATACAGAATAATCATATGTTCAGCCAGAATAAGTGTAGCTGTGTGAGCGGTTTAATGAAGCAAGAAGTTTCAGTCTTGCTCCTCAGCAGTCACTCATCCCCGGGCATGTTAATTCTTGCTCAAGTGAAAACATAATACCTGACTGGAAAATTCTAAAACGTGAGGTTGACTCAGTGAATGTTCTTTCTCACCAGAAGTCCTCCTCATAGCATCATATTAACACTGGATGATAGTTCTTAGCTGTGTGGGTGTACCTGGTGAGTAAATACAAACGGTTTTGTACAGTAGCTGTCTGTGTTTGGCTTTTATCTGGTTCACCTAATGTGATATATACTGTATATATATATATATGTATTGATTTTAATACAGATCAAAGCGATGAGTTTCTCCTCTGATGCGAGGACACAGCATGTTTTTGGCTGGGTTTCCATCATCTGGTTCACTTCGGCAGTCAACATTGCTGGTGAGGCTTTGTTTTGTGCATGAAAAGACTATTTTTTTGTAAACTGATTAAAATTTTTTACAGTTGACACGGGGCATTTTACAGAATAAGTGCTCATCATGTTAGGGAGCTTGTCTGACCCAGAACGCAGAGAAATCACACAGACAACATAAAGCAGTTTAAAAAGGTTTAATGAAGTGGAGTGTACTCAGAGAATCACTGTAGGTAGTGTCAGGGTGGTGAAACTCCTGGCTGGTCTGAGGCTTGTGGCGAGCAGACAGGAAAGAATCCAGGTCTTTATGGGACACGAGGGGAACAGGCAGAGACGAGAACATGGAGGGTTTCCCAAGTTGGAGACAGAGGCTGGATGGTGAGGCTTGAAGCAGGCAGGCAAAGCAGAGGAGAGGAGAGGAGAGGAGGCAGCTGGGCAGAGCGGTAACTGGAGAGAGACACAGGGTTAGTAGGAGCTCAGGGAACAGAGACAAAACCGGAGTAAAAGGCAAAACGGATTATACTGGATTTAGACTGAGAGCCAAGTTACCACATGGGTTATAGATAACGAACTGGCGCCGACAAGGTGATCAGCCCGGGTTTAAGTATTGCAGGGGTGAATCATGAAGATGAGCTGCAGCTGTGAAAACCAGCAATGCAGTGTTGGATCGGCCACGCCCCTTGACCTACTTCCCTCTGGACACTCCTCCAGTACTCCAGGTGGAAAAACACAGAACACAGACAAACAGGGAAAACAAAACCACCCAACTCAGGGTGGAGAGAGAGCAACCCATAACACATCATTGTGTAATTGTACACGTTTTTGAATTGTTGCTCTTTAAGACAAAGATGCAAACAGAAGACCTTCAGCTGTAACAATCTAACGTACATTTTTCAGTCAGGCTCTCTTGTGTTTCCAGTAAACTTGCTATATTTAACCCCATTTTGTGACTTAAAGGAAATATTTGACATTTTAGAAAACACACTAATTAGCTTTCTTGCTAAGAGTTAGATGAGAAGACCGATAACACTCTCACGTTTGTACAGAAAATATGTTGCTACATAACTTTAACTTAGCAGAAAGACTAGAAAGAGCTAGCATGGTTCTATAGTTGATTGCTCGCATAAAAGAGTCTCAGAAGTGAATTTAGTAATGTAACAGCAGATGAACAATGTATAGAATTTCTGAGATTTGCGCGACAGATTTAGAAGACTAACTGACCTCAGATCAGTTAGTGGCCTATGTAAATTTCGGGGCTTACACAGATAGAAGGTAAAGCCAAATGAGGAGGATTTGAGAAGTTGACATCAACTTTTAGCAAAGATTTGCCCGTTTTCAGAGGCAATTTCAAATTGTGAGATTTGCAAAGAAAAGGGGTGTCAATGTATGTCCTATACCCATGAAACTGTTGTTTTTCAACTATGACAAGGTAAAATCGGTTTTGCATTCTATCACCCCTTTAAGTGCATTTTTCCAAAATGTCTTAAAATTCCTTTAAGATAAATATGAAACGATTTTACCCGAAATCAACGGTAACCCAGCGACTTAATAAATATCTACACTATCTATCTATACTAAATATTATATTGTTCTAGTGACCCCCATATACAGTAGTTAGGCTACTTAAAAGAGACCTGAATGTTGACATTGGCATGACAAATAATAAAAATGTTTGATTTGCAGGAATCATTTAACAGACTGTGTTATGTATTTTAACCTCTAGACATCCCTCTCTCTGATAATTCAGGTAGTCAACGTGTGGAGCTACAGACCATTTCCCATGTGGCGGCACGGTGTGGGGAAAATGTGACACTGACATGTGAAGCCAAGCCATTAGGCCAGTTGAATATGGTCAATTTTATTTGGCTGGCTAAAAGTAAAACTATGTGTCAATATCGAGAAGGCCAAACTTCCCCCAAGGTTCTGTGTGAAAGCACGGACCAGCCTCTCAACCACAGCCTCACTATGACTCTCCTCAACGTGATGCCGGTCGACGAGGGAACATACCTCTGCAAACTACAGTCTAATCTCGGAGCACCGACTAAGAAAACTGTTGTTACAGTACAAGGTAAGTTACAACTTTTTAATATATGTAAATATATTTACTTATTGTCTTAAAAAAAGAAAAAACCTTCTCTTTACAGACTGCCTTGGAAGTTTTGACTCCTCCATCAATGAGTCTCATGCTGAGTGCTGGTTCAGTGGAGTTTATCCCAGTGGAACCATCTCCTGGTTCCAGGGAGATGTGAATTTAACCGACCCTGCTGGCACACGTGAAGAGGTGGACCATCTTGGACTGTACAATGTCTCGAGTACAATAGCTGTACTGAAAGAAAACTTGAGCCAGCCATATAATTGCTCACTGTGGATAGCTTCGGCCAGGAAGCATCTCTGGAGTCAACAGCTACCTTTGGTTGGGAAACAGACCTCATCAGGAAGCATGGTCAACCTGCAGTGGATCTGTGTAATGGTGGAAATAATGATGGTTAAATGTGTGACTTAGAGGAAACAGGTAGAATTCAGGTGTTCATAGAAAAGTTGAAGTATGGAAAAAAGATTTTTCTTTTAAAGAAAACAGAAATGAAAAGGAGCTAATTTTTGAGGCAGGAAAATATGGTTACGAGTATAAACTTGTTTTTGTTTTCAACATGCTATCTGATTTCTTGCATTTAGATTGATAGATAGATAGATAGATAGATAGATAGATAGATAGATAGATACTTTATTCATCCCGAGGGAAATTTTAGGCATCCAGTAGCTTAGACGACCATAACACAACAAACACACTTACATATATCTCACATACATAAAAATCACTCACAGAAATTTAAAGAGTTGATTAGGGAGAGCTTTTCTACAGATGCTCACTGCTCCACTGTTATAATTTATAACTAATAAACGTGAACTGTGAGAGGACTGTGTCAGAAGACTTGGACTTATTCAACTATTTTCCCAAAAATAAATAGTCTTGGGATCATTTCTGCTTTGCAGATACAGCATCTCTGTCTTCAATGCCGGTCTTATGTTATCGGTAGTGTTATTCTAACTTACCAGAAAATCACTTTTTTAAACCGTCACTTCATCCTGAGGGCCAGAAGGAGGCAGTCTTCCCATGTTAGAAGAATGATTACAGCAGATTTACTGATTTTACACACCTCTTGCATATTAGAGCACTACTTCAATATTCTGAATTAATTGCAAATACATAAACACTGAAGGGAAGGAAATATGCCCACTAGTTGTCCAAACAATTGCACAGATTCTCAGGGGAGACTCGAATGGCTAAGCAGTTACCTGAAGGGCAATACAAATTAAATTACATCTTTAAATCAATTCAATTCAATAATGAATAGATTAGGGATAAGGTCAAATATGAAATCCCTTCATTTAGCAACTGTTATTTTCTGTCAACCCTTTGTTCTGATGTTTGCAAGATCTGTTTTTAAGTGGACACTAATTTGAAACACAGCAACTGATGATGCAAATCTGTGGATATTTTGTATTAAGTATTTTTTTATATATATCTGCTTTGTAGTTATGCTGCATGCATACAAGTTTGAAATGTACTGCATTTCATCGAAGTAAGCTTTGTGAGAATATGTCATGTAAACCCTTACTATGAAGAAAGTTAACTTTTCTTCTTTTACACCTCATTCAAATTGAACATCCTCTCTTTATTAGGATTTGTACACAGTGTTCCTTTAAAGCTGGCTGTTCCGAGCCAATGTGTTTGCTCTGGTGTGGTGTGGAAAGGATGTTTTGTTACGCGAGTGTAGACATCTGTACACTCCTCACTGCGCTTCCTTGCAAACGTGGCTCGATCAGAGACGTTCAGGTACGCAGTCCTTCAGGTCAACTAAGGCAAGTGTTGCCTTAGTGTGTCGCCAACGGTGGTGGAAGATGTATTCAGATCCTTTGTAAAAGTACTAATACCACACTGTAAAACTACTCTGTTACAAGTAAAAGTCCTGCATTGAAAATGACACTTAAGTAAAAGTCTGTAAGTATCATCAGGATAATGTACTTAAAGTATTAAAAGTAAAAGTACCCAATGCAGAAAAAATCCTCACATTTTAGAAACTGGAAACAATCAAAACAGTTCTGTCAATCAACTAAGTGTTTATTTGGCTAAAACTGTCAGCTGGACTTATATGCCTGTATATTTTTGGGTAGTCTCATTTATAATAAAACATTGTATTTTATAAACTACATGTGTTTTGTGTGCAAACATCTTAATTTGTAAAGTAACTAGTAACTACAGCTGTCAGATGAATGTAGCAGAGTAGAAGTAGAAAGTGGCATGAAAAGAAAAGACTCAAGTAAAGTACAAGTACCTGACATTTGTACTTAAGTACAGTACTTGAGTAAATACACAGATGCTACGCTTTGCAGAACTCAATTTGACTCTGTTTTAGTGTGGTGTTCTTTTTATGAACTAGTTTGGATTGGTCAGTATGGCGGGACAAAGGTTTCACAGCCTGTTGAATGTACTTTTGTATTTATTCTTTTGATAATGTATTTGCTCGGTGGGGCGAGTTTTAAATTACACCCAGGTTTTGCTAAGGTGCGATGATGAAGAGCATACTGGGTTTTCAATGCATTTCTTCTTTTGTGAAATTGAGATTACCAGCAATCCAGAAGAACTCATGAAGTCTCTTGCATGAAAGGCAAAACATCCTCAATTCTGCAACCACCCAGTGAATAGTTTGCATTCAGGTAGAAAGAAACATATCCGTGAGCAAGCAAGGACACAAGCAGGTATTGTGCTGTGCAATTACTTCCTCTCATGTGTGGTTTTTATCACAGTCGACACGTTTACACAAGCAGGAGCAAAGCCAATAAGAGAAACTTCAGATTGACTTGAAGGCTTAAACTGAAGAAAGTAAAACAGGCAAATGCTATTCTCTAACCTGCTGCTACTTTGGTGTTTGGTGTTTTAAGCTCCCGTCTTCCAGGCAGCGCTCCATGGAAGGCACTAGGGTTAGGCAAGGGTTACGGTTAGGTGCCTTGAAGTCGACGGTCGCAGCGCTGCCTTGAAGTCGACAGTGGGGGCTTAAAACACCATCGAGCTGCTACTTCACCAAGTCAGAAAGACAAAAGATGTCCATCCACAGGGTCATGGAGTTGGTGAACCAAGCAACGGTAGCAGAAGAGGCAAGATAACATGACCTCAGGAGACCCTGCGTAGAGCAGATACACACTGCAGATTAGTTTCTCAGGATACAACACAGAGGAGAGACTTGATAATATGCTCTAGTAGAGCAACAGTAATATAATAATAGTGCTTGAGCCAGTACCCTCAGAGTTAAAGAACACAACCTATAACCTATAATCATTCAGGCCTAATACTGTATGTCAATGGTGGACTCACTGCTACATACTATATAAGCCTACATGTGAAAACGTATACAGTTTATTTATTAGTACTAGAAGTACCATTATCAACCCTTAAAGGAATACTTTGAAATATGCGTGTTCACTTTCTTGCTGAGAGTTTCCGGATCATCACTCTTGAGACTCTTATGTCTGTGCAGGAAATATGAAGCTTAGTTTAGCCCGAAGACTGAAACAACATGCTGTTTTTACACTGTGTATATTGTACAGTTTTTACAAACGAAATAAGGTACGGTTAATTGTTGAGCTTCAGAGGTAAAGTGGATTTTGTCACCTTTGAACATGAGCCAGGCTAGCTGTTTCCCCCGGTCTCCAGTCTTTATGCTAAGCTACAATAACTAGGGGCTGGCTGTAGCTCCATGTTTATGGTACGAACATGAGCGATATCAATTCTCTCATCTAACTCTCAGCAAGAAACCGTGTTTTTCATAAATGTTGAACTTTGCCTTTCATAATAACAATATTCAGATGTTGTGAACAGAAAGTGAAAATAGTGGCTTAATTGAAACAGTTAATATTCACCCACTGTAATAAAAAAAAAAAATAATCTAATCAATAATATTTTTATGCAAATGTTTGTCCTTTTTCAAGTGGAGAATGTTTATCTCCTGGTGTGAAAGCTGGTAATTATATGATGTGTAGGCGTGTGTTTGCAAAACGATCCCATCCACAAACTGAAACATAACAACGGACGCATATATTATTTTCCATTTCCACTGACTGTGGAACATCCTCAAGCTGTTTCCAAGCTTTGCCGTATACCTCAGCCTTCAGGTCTGAACAGCAGGATTGAGTTGATGTTCTCCCAATTACATTAAAACACTGTTGCCATGGTGAACTGAAGCCTTCCGTAAAGACAATATATTGGCTTTTCTCTAATTTGTTTTCTTTTGGTGCAGAAAATTGAATGTGTCTCTCTGAAAGACCAGCAATTCCATATGCTTGGCTTTGAAAGGCACTCCGGCAATCCAATTTCCAATTTCTCATCAAACAGGGATGTCAAACTCATAATGGGTTAATTATCTGTGGACCAGAAAAGCAATTACTTCAACCAATTACCCTATGTGTTTTGTTCAACTCCATTTCATGACACTTGATCTTAAGAGTGGAAAGATGTGACTATTACTGCCACTGTTCATCGCATCCCCAAACGGCACCGTCAGACACCACCTACCAAGAGCCTGGGTCTGTCCGAGGTTTCTTCCCAAGAGGGAGTTTTTCCTCGCCACTGTCGCACTGCTTGCTCTTGAGGGAATTACTGTAATTGTTGGGGCTTTGTAAATTATAGAGTGTCGTCTAGACTTACTCTATCTGTAACGTGTCTTGAGATAACTCGTGTTATGATTTGATACTATAAATAAAATTGAATTGAATTGAACTGTACTAATAGAAATGTAAAAATAGAAAATATTTTTTTCTACAGTAAAATGTACGTATATTTTTTGTGACGGTCATTCCACAGTGCAAATGGTGAGAGGACCTATGACCACAAACCTCTCCTACATCAGTACAAATTATTCAGCTGCTTTTAGCCTACCGGTACTTCACTCATCCTATTTTCTCTTGGCCAGATATTCTTTCAACTTTACATGTAAATAACCTAGACCTGATTTCACAGCTCCTTCATTACCCTTATAGTCACGTAAGTGGAAATGGATTCTCGGAATAGCAGGCTTCTTTATATCCTCAAGTAGAGCTGTTACCTCCATTTCCAGGAAAGTTGAATCTTCTTCTTCTTCTAACCTTTAACAAACCAATTAAGCCATGTAACCAGACCTACGCTGTGGAGATAAGTCTGGCAATGTGAGACCACTCTGCCTGTAAAAGTACGTGTCTGCCTTTCTATCTTCAATTCAAGTCCCTTCCCCACACTTACACTACTGGATAGGAGAAAAAAAATGATCTTGGCGGCATTAATCTCCGGTCACAAAGACGTTGGATCTGTAAAATATTCTCGGGAAGGAACTTATTTTGGTGGCACATTTGCACCCCGCAAAAGAAAATGCCACATTCAATATTAAATGAATGTAACGATTCACACAATACAGTAACGTGGTAAATATTTAAAAGTAATTTGCTCTTACCAGTGTATCGCCATGTGTATTTTGTCTATAGTCTAAAACATCCCCGTTGGAGAGTAAATGCCGTAAACATCTTTTTCATTCCCCGAAAGGAGCAGGCCTGCCTTGTTGCACAATCCAAATGTTCTTCAAAACTTGCCATTTTCAGTGTGTAGCTTGCTAGCTCGGAGGTTCTGGTTGTTGTTTACCGAAGCCACCGCAGTATGAAACTGCAACACAAAGAAAGCGGAAGGTGAGGGACATCCGGCGGAACTTCCTGCAGAGCCTGAACTATCCGGTAAATGAAATGCTCAGATTTAAACATTTTACGGCATAATGTGTCATACTGAAATTTGTGAAATCCATAAAATAATAAACTTTTCTCATTACAAACAATAACAGAATAAATCATTTCAATAACGTTTTAGCTATGTATGATTGTTTGATTGGTAGCGTTAGCTCAAAACGCCATTTAAAGTGACAGCCTTTGTTGTGATTGATTGCTAACTTGTAGCCAGCAGTGAACGAACTTCGTTAAGTAGGTCAATTTTTTCATTGTATTGACATAACAGAAGTCTCTCGTTAGCAGGTTCTTGTAGGCTACTTGTCGCAAAGTGACGCATGCGCAACTCACATCTGATCACAATCTGCAGTTCTGTCTCTTTTTCTGCTGATCTGTCACTGCCTTATTTTATAAACAGCATGCAATGCAGTCCTATTTCTTAAATGTACATTTTCAAAACCTCCTCTTGATATTTTCGGTCAAATTTAGCTGTGAGTGAGACACTCCAAAATAGGAGTACATAGACTAATGGCTAAATCTGTTGCTATTTTGAATATAATAAACATGAATAATTCTGATTGCCTTGGCACTCAACACATAAAATGCCAGTGTTCAGACAGAAAGCCAAACAAATTTTTGCCACACGTCATTCACACACATTTGATTGTTGGACCATTGTGTTTATTTGCGAAATTGCTTGACGTCTGCTGTAAAAAATGGCCTATGTTTTAACAATGCCAATGTTTGACATGACAAAACTTCTTTCTCAATCTGCTGGGCTTGTTATTGCATCTGCTCCTTGAATTTATCCCCATTCACTTTCCACCTAAATAATTATAGGCATTATTTTATCAGTCACATACTGAATGTGTACGTAGGAAGAATCTAACCTGCAATCAGTAAATGTTTTGCATTGACAGCAAATGTGTGGCTTTGCCAGAAACATCTAACGTGAACCGTTGAACGGTTATATAACCTTCCAGCTATTTTACGTAACTGTAGTAGTTCAGGCTCGTCCTTGTTCGCTCTGAGGCATTGGATGTGGAAGATGTGGCCATACCAGCAACAGTAATTAATAAGGCAACCTTTACATTAACGGTTAAACAGCTGTATTTAACTAAATTACAACACTTTATTTTATAATGTGAGGCCCCTAACTGTCTACAACTCATGCAGTGATAACAAAGGACAATAAAGAGTAATCTGTAAATGTATGTGACAGTACTGTGTTCGGGTTTGCAGGTCTATATTTACAATGTGTGAACAAGAAGCTTCTGTTTATTACTTATTACTTTGCGACATTTCCATTGCATTTCCAAAATAAGGCATAATTGGAGATTTGAAAAAGTATATGTAAAGCAATATATTTCCATAAATTTCAAAATATGTTTAAATATGATAATATTACAAACACATGTTACATTTACTCTAATCTCGCATTGCCAGACCTTCCCCCACAGCGCTGCGGAGGAGCCCTGGGGGCAGCTGCAAAATAGCCTAGTTTTGGTGGAACGTGCACGTTCAAAGGTAGTTTTAGTCGTGCAACAGAAAACTCAGATTGGACAGATAGTCTAGCTAGCTGTCTGGATTTACCCTGCAGAGATCTGAGGAGCAGTTAACCATAGTCCTCATTAATTGACAGGAGTTTAAAATTTAACAATGAAATCGTAGAGTAACGGATATCCGGCCAAAAAGAAGGACATACGGCAGAATTTCCAGCGGATATCCGGCCAAAAAGAAGGACATACGGCAGAATTTCCAGTGGCAACGGAGCAATCCTGGAAGTGGAACATTGTGGATATAGACTAGGTGTTCTTTAACTTTTTTTGCAGTGTAGGTGAAAATTCATGTTTTAATGGCAATCATTATTTCTACTGTATAGTGTACAAGTACAAACATATGTTCACTGTAGTCTATATCTTCGGTGTGGAACCTAGGAAGTGTATGTTGCCAAGTTAACAACTAATGAGAACCCAAACAGACAATTCTACATCTATGAAAATTATTTTAATTTTTATTTCATCTCAAGGTCTACTGAGGTGAAACTTCAGATTCAGTGAAGACAAGGCTACAGAAGACAAATAAGAAAAACATAGAGATCAAACCATTGTGTGATGTGCAAACTTTAATCAAACGACTTTATGGGTGCGTCAAGACTGGTGCATTTAAAATAAATATTGATAGGAAGGTTATTTGCATTTCATTACAGTGAATCTCTGTCTGCTTGTTGAGCAGGAATATAATAGACCAACATGTGCTCATTTCAACTTTTGTTTTCCTTAAAACAATGCATATTTAAAACTTCTGCAACTGCCATGCTGTTCTCTCCCTTTATTTGAAATATTCCAATGAATGAAAGGGGAAACTGCAAGTAACTGAGGAACACTATCACAGAAAAACCAGATGTGCCGGGTACGCTGGAGTCTACAGTCGTTCTATTTGGCAGACATGGTTGATGACATTACTATCCATTATCTCGCTGCATTACACAGTCAAACAAAAACTCATACAGCTCATTGGAACACATACAGAGAAACCAACCAACTGCCCCTTCAGGACACTCAAGAGTTTTCACACTTCCGCTTGGAGACAGAGTGCAGTGTGCGTGTGTGTGTGTGTGTGTGTGTGTGTGTGTGTGTGTGTGTGTGTGTGTGTGTGCGCGCGTGTGTGTGCGTGTGTGTGTGTGTAGAGTTAGAGATGGCGTGTGTGTGATTCCTTCTGTGTTTGCAGTCTACAGCTGGCAGCCCACTAACATTAAGACCTACACTGGGAAATCAGGTGAGAGCTCTGCATAATTGAACTCACTGACTCGTGATGAGGAACATAGAAATAATTATATATTAATATTTCTATGGTCGTTGCTGATTCAACCCAGTCAGCTGGGAGATCTCTGTATGGAATCCCCAGAGTGTTAAAAAAATTAAAAAAAAAGACATTATGAAATAAATAATCATATGAATTTATTGTGTCATATTATGTTGTTGCTGTTGTTCCTGTAAATAACAGTGACAGCACAGTGGCATTCGAAGAAGAATCACCAATCATTTCAATCTCGCTGATACAAATTTCACCAAGGTTGTTGCATGCCTGAAGTAATCTACAGCGCTTGAAGAATGAGTTAACCTTGGAGAAGGCCTTCGAAACAATAGATTAGCGCATATGTTTATCTTGCACGGGGCAGAATGAGCTTGGAAATGTAAAACAGACATCTATGCAGTTATCTCAGTAGGTCCCCAAGTGCTTTATTACTCAAGATTCCCTAAGGTAGAATGTTGCATAGGTTGTCGGTGACTGAATAATTTGGATCACAACAGTGCCATCTCCAGTCTTTTTTGCAGCTGGTGGCCACCATTTTCCCATTCCTCAAAAAGTGCATATATATTGAACTGTCAAGCTGTCAGCACTACATCTTCCGTGTGGTTTATTGGCTTTTCTTTAAACCGATCACAATCACCATGGGTGGCACTAAGCGCTGCACGGAGCCCCAGTTCGGCTGCAAAATAGCCTCGGGAAGGAACTTGTTTTGGTGGAACGTGCGTACGTTCAAAAGTTGCTTAAGTCGTGCAACAGAAAACTCAGATTCTAAAGATAGTCTAGCTAGCTGTCTGGATTTACCCTGCAGAGATCTGAGGAGCAGTTAACAATAGTCCTCATAAATCCACCAGAGTTTAGTATTCCAAACAACGGATTTTCAATAAAAGAGATCTCACTGGATGTAGAGTAAATGTAATCTATGTACACAACGTTCCACATACTACCGGATGTCCGTTACCTCCCGCTTTCTTTGTGTTGTAATTTTAAACTCCTGTCGATTTCTGAGGACTATGGTTAACTGTTCCTCAGATCTCTGCAGGGTAAATCCAGACAGCTAGCTAGACTATCTGTCCAATCTGAGTTTTCTGTTGCACGACTAAAACAACCTTTGAACGTACACACATTCCACCAAAACAAGCTCCTTTCTGAGGTTATTTTGCGGAGGCACATTACGGCTTAGTGCCGCCCAAGACGATTGTGATTGGTTTAAAAAAATAAACCAGAGCACGGTTTTCTCCCATCCCAGTATGCTGTGTGGACTAGCCAGACCCTCCTCTGCGGGGCTGTGGAGGAAGGTCTGGCAAAGCGAGACTAGAGTAAATGTAACGTGTTTGTTTACGCTCAAGGTAAACAATACAACACATATATGAGAAAATGACAAATGTCAAGGATCAGGTGTACAATTTCCATGAGCTAGCAAGACAGTGAATCGCCACAGATTAAAGGATAATATGACTGATACAGTGACTTTATACATACTCATGTAAATGAGAAAGTAAAAATCTTCTTGTAGACAAAACATTACTTTAAAATCCTCAGCTTGGCTGTGTTCATCTGTTTTTCCTGTTTCCTGTTTTAAAAGAAGAAGCTCAGAGAGGAGGGCAGGTGCAGAGCTGCTTTTCCCATAAGAAAGCTCTCATTAAGATGGAACAGCTAATTCACATTGAAAACTATGACAAGGCATACACAATACGCAATTGTCAAATATTTTGTCAAGCACAAAAACACTTTGTTTCCTATTTTCCTTTTTCATCTCAATATACTTATATGGATATGCTACTCAGGCACATGCACACATAAACATGCATCTGCCCTTTTTCTTCCTCGAAAGAAAGTGGCCTTTTTCTGGGAATTTTTTATTTATTTTTTTAATCAATTAATTCCTGTTTGCGCACAGCTTTCCTGTCAAACAAATTTATTTATTGAATAAAAAAATCTAAATATCCAGTCGGGGGTTTAGAATATGTTGAGTCCCAATTTAAAATAAATTGGTAAGGAAGTCAGACTTGTGCTAGTATCGTTAACGTTTAAACAAACATGTTTTTTTAAATAAATAATTATAAGAAGTGCCCTTTGTTAGCCCCCGCCTGTGCACGTCCCTGGTGCTACTACACACAAACCTGCACATATGTCCCCCTAAAACACATACATATATATGTATAGCTTTCACTGTCCAGGCAACATTTTGAATACTAATACTCTCTCTCTCTCTCTCTCTCTCTCTCTCTCTCTCTCTCTCTATATGTCAGTGGATGTGAAACATTTGTGGGGGCCTGATAAGCTCACAACACAAACAGTCAGAGTAGGTCATCTATATGTCACAGCAGCAGCTGTTGATCTCCCCCCACCTCCAGCTTTTCTTCCTTGCAGTATTTTATGCAAATATGCTGATTTCATTTGCATGCGCTGTTCACGCTGTTTCATGCGTGACCACTACCAGAGATAAAACTGAGACGAAAGGTTAAAGACGTGGATTTTCCAGACTTAGTTTCATTATGAACTACATGCAAGACTGAATAGCTCCTGGACCTCTGGACATAATTTAATTTAATTAAAAGAGACATTTAAGTTTCTAATTCTAATCAACTTTCTCAATAATTAAATTTGACATTATTGTTTGCCTGGTGGGGCTCATCAAAAGGCAGAGAGAAATAACTACTTGGTATGCCATGCAGCAGAGCTTCCACATGACTTAATTATGCATCAGAATAAATCAACATACATTGTTGATGTGCTCGTGTAGTTCGTGGTAAAGGCAACTGGTGGTCCAGGTTTGATTCATTCAATTAATCTATATTGTGATTTTCACAAAGGTCAGGTTGCTAAACCTTGCTGATTGGCTGGTTCTCACTGCCTTTGTGGGTTGGGTTGGTTAGGTACAGGCATGAGGTGGGAGATTGGTTAAGGGAATACGCCACCGTTTATTGGCGTATTTTGTAGGGCTTATCACGGTCTACCCTGGCTGTAGATAGGTGGGCCAACGCATTTTTTGTCTCAGTGCAAGTAATTAGGTTGTTTTTTTGTCTTTTGTTGGCTCACTTTTACTCACAACATGCTAACCCAATATATTTCTACACAACATAGGATTCCATTCACTACGCTAAGCTAACTAGCGGCGGCACTGTCGTTGTTGCACCGGACTAAAACAATGCATGCACAAAAAATGCGTTGGTACACCTATCTACAGGTAGGAGAGACTGTGATAAGCCCTATTTCAACAAACGGTGGCGTATCCCTTTAAGGTTAGGGTAAGAAGTAGTTATCAGTTATTTAGAGGCAGAGTAGGGCGGGTCATGCCTTCGCCATCCTTTGCAAAAACAAATACCACCTACTGTAAGCTGTAAACGTTAGCATTCCAAGCAAACTAGCTAACTACCTAAAGAGACAAAGCATTACTTGGCAAAGTGCATTTACTATACTCTGTGGGATTAAAGGTAACATTACAAACATATCTGTTCAGGACTAAAAAATCCACTGTTGGGGATCTGTTATATATGATATGATATATTATATATTATATCAGTCTGGAAAGTACATACCAGCAACTTTCATTAATTCATACCAATCCTTCATCCTCAAATCCTTTTCTTTTATAAAAGTGAAACATGCTGTTTGAAAAAAACAAGCTTTAAAGAATAAATCTAACCTCTGCAATACTCCGCTATGCATGATTTCTGTAATAGTACGTTTTCAAACCATGTTTTGTTAGAACAAAAAAACATTTTAACTTATAATACCGTACTATAAAGATACAGGAAGATTGTTGCTGGGTTAGGCAGCCAAATCAACATCCCTTCATTACTAAATGTGCAGAGGAGTAGCTTACATGAGGATGTTTGCCTAGTTTTGTCACAGTAACACATTTGTTACTTGGAAACTAAAAAGCCTCACTTGCTTGGAACCAGGAAGGCAGTAACACCTCCTCCACATACTCCACAATAAACCTGACTCAACCCAGCAGTAGTCTCTGCAGCAAGCACATACACTAAAGCAGCAATACTGATAAGCAATATGAAAGGGCAAAAGGTTTCTGTGTAAACTTGTGGAAAATGTAGTGCAACGGTTTGAAATGTAAAATTTAGCCAAGTAAAAGAAGAAACAAAAACAGCAAAAAATATAAGCAGCAACTATTCGGATTTCTTGCTCCAAGGAATGTTTCCCGAAGACCAAAATCAATGCAGTTTATGAATATAATTGCCCATTTTCACATTGGTGTCACTCTGATATGATATTCGGAAAATACATCTACAATTTTCCAGTTATATTTGCTGCCCTTTGGGTCACCGTCTGTAAGACTCAAAAGTAGCATAATAATGGGGAAGATCATTGGGGAAGAGATAACAGTGCTCGGCTAAACATTAATAACAGTAAAAAGATAATGATGCTGGAGGGGTCATTGAGGTGCAGAGAAGCCACCCTTGTCTCGTTTTCTAAGTTTAATATAGCAACTCCTCGATACATAACACCTTTCACCAAGGCAACTAAAAGCACTAAATAACCGAGCCTGCAAATAGAAACCAGCAAACCACTGATCGAATTAAAAAAGATGTTTGCTGCAGACTGCTCCCTGATGCTTTGTTCAAGCGGACTTGGGAACTCTCATTCTTGAAGTAATGAGCACAGAGAGGGGCACATAACGTCTGCAATGGTGTTTGAGAATGTTCGACGCTCTCTTAGGGCTCTATTTGTGTGAACTTGGTCCTGTGGCACACATTGCAATCAAGTGCGGTGACCTGCCCAGTGTGTCGGGGGCGTGCCAAACACACTTCAAGCTGTAAATGTTTTAAATACCTAGCTCTAAATTAGCTCTAAATTAAGCTTTCACAGCTTTTACATTAACTGGAAAATAACAAATGCAGAGAATACAGGAAAATAATACTGTAAATCATACCTTCCCTTTTCTTTTTTAGGCTTATTTACTTTCTTTTTTAGATTTAGATGAGAAGATCAATACCACTCTCATTTCTTTCTTTTTTTCGACATTTTATTCATTAATTTGCAAATCAAGTCCAAAAACTAAATGCATTTCATACAGCACAGTTAATCATTAGTTACTGAAGCATATTCCCCTCTCAAAGGCACGAGCTCCTTCCTGTGAAATAACCCTAGTCAACACATAACAGAGGGCTCAGCCCAGTTAACTTTTTTTTTTTAGATTATTTTTTGGGCATTTTAGGCCTTTAATTGACAGGATAGCTGAAGACATGAAAGTCAAGTCAAAGTCAAGTCAAAGTTTATTTATACAGCACTATTTATACAGACAAGCTGACCAATGTGCTTTACAGAGCAATAGAATATCACACGACAGACAAAACAAGAAAAATTTAAGAACAAATTAAACACTATTAAAAGCAATTGAATAGAAGTGTGTTTTCAAGAGTGACTTGAAAACTGACAAGTCAGAAGCAGAGCGAATATGAAAGGGCAAGCTATTCCATAGTGTCGGGCCAGCAATGGCAAAGGCACGATAACCTCTGTGTTTTAACCTGTACCGTGGTATGGATAAAAGTTTCTGTGTCCCTGACCTAAGATCCCTGGAAGGAGTGTATTGCTCTAGGAGCTCCGATAAATAGAGGGGAGCTTGATTGTGACACTTATAAACAAATAAAAGAATTTTAAAATCGACCCTAAAGCGAACCGGCAACCAGTGAAGGGAAGCTAAAATTGGAGTGATGTGTTCACATTTACGAATGCCTTTTAAAAGTCTTGCTGCCGCATTCTGGACTAATTGAAGACGTGTTAAAGTTGTAGAATTTATTCCGTAATATAAAGCATTACAGTAGTCCAGTCGGGATGATAAAAATGCATGTATCACCCATTCAAAATGAAAGGGGAGAGAGAGGGGGGAATGACATACAGCAAAGGGCTGCAGGTCGGAGTCAGAGTCGAACCCGGGCCCGCTGCATCAAGGAGTACACCTCTATACATGGGAGCCCGCTCCACCAACTGAGCTATCTGGACGCCCCAGCCCAGTTAACTTTAAGATGACAATGAAAGTTACATCATACCTTCCTGACATTTCACTCAAACCCAAAATCAATACCTGTTTGTTTGCCACGCCTCTTCCCCAGCTGCCCTCCCCTCTTCAAGGCTGCAGGTTGCATAACAAAGTACTCAAACACCCAGTCCAAAATGTTTTTTAGCTTCATCATAGGAAGTTCTGATTGAATATGTGTCTGTATCTTTGGGCTTCTCTAATGGCCAGTCAGCGCTGCAGACCTCTGATGCACACAGAGACTCTTCTTCAAACATCATTAAACTTGACACAGAAAAGAAGCTGCCAGAGTTGTCTTTTCACATATTTGGTGACCCAGAAAAGGAAAGATGAAGTAGACTAGGCTCTATTGATTGCTGTTGATTCAATTCTTAGAGCATGAAGACATATATGATGATGTATAAATTACATAAATGTGTTAAATCCCTGGTATCTATTACCTAATGGTCAATATCTCCATTTAGAACAAACTCTCCACAATCCACTCCACTAATCCCTTCCTCAAACAGAGAGAACACCTTCTATACAGCAGCGAGGTGTAATGACAACATTCTCTCCATGTTGTTCCTGCCCCCACAACTACCACCACAACTCTCATTATCCAGGACACGATGTTCCAGAGCCAAAGGACAATGTCAGAGGACCTGTAGCCAACCTGTTTGAATAAAAACTCGGGGGAGCAACTGGAAGAATCGGGGGAGCGACATGCATGTGCGCAAAGTCACAAAGCCACTAAATGAAAAGGATGGATTAAGAAAATTAGTGGGCCTGTTTTAGTGGACTTTTGTGGTCTGTATTTGTTGTTGGCACACATATGAAGAGGTGTCTGTAATTTACAGTATGAGATGGGCTTAATTAAGAAAAGTAGTAAGTAAACTAAATGCATTGTCACAAATTCTCAGCATTTGCATAAACATCTTTGTGGACAGACAGCAGCAGATATATCAAGCTGTCTTCCTAATATAACTTAAGGGCAAAATCCTAGTACAACCCAATTTATATCCATACTTGGAGAAAAGCCGCCAAAGCCGATCACTGGGACAGTAAAGCAGCGGTTGTAAGTTATGACTTTTCATTTAAAAAGTAATTCCAGACTTCCGGTTTGGCGAGATGGCGTAGACACGCGTTAAGTCTCGCTCCCGCTCTTTTTTCTGTCTTTAATAGTTTTAAAACCCTACCATTTCTTTTATTCCACTATCAAGTGGTCAATATCTTTGTTGCATACATTTCAGCATCAAATTATGGCAGCTAAAACTACAAAACAAAGCAGGAAGGATCAGAAAGCCGAGGCGAGCGGAGACGACGGCAAAGAGGTTAACATGGCAGCCATTGCTAGCCTTCTTGAGGAACACCACGTTGCTCTATCTGCAGACTTTAACACTGCCGTTTCAGCACTCGAGGTAAAGCTAGACCGAATTCAAACTGCCGTGACGGACCATGCCTCGAAGATTGCCTTGCTCGAGACACACGCTAACGCAGTAAGAATATATTGTTTGAACCAACACACGTTATTGAGGATGTCAATGGCCGTTATGTCATTGTATCGGGCTTGCTACAGAGCCTTTCAGTGGTCCTAGTCTCTATCTATGCTCCCAATTGGGACGACGAGCAATTCTTCATCAACCTTTTTGCTAAAATCCCGAACAGTGACAATCATCACATACTGATAGGAGGCGACTTTAATCTAGTGCAAGACACAATTCTCGACAGGTCGTCCTCTAAGCAAATTAATCTATCCAATTCTGCTAAAGTAGTTTTTAACTGCTCATCTCATTTGGGAATTTTGGACCCCTGGAGGTTTAAAAACCCCCAGAGTAAAGTTTTCTCTTTTTTTTCTCCGCCTCACCAAACCTTTTCCCGGATTGACTTTTTCCTGATTGATAATAAATTGTTGCATCTGGTTACCACTAGTGGCTATCACCCCATAGTTGTTTCGGACCATGCCCCCACCTCGCTTGATATTAATCTTCCTCTTAGTGTTATCTCCCCTTCACTTTGGAAATGTAGTTCTCATTTATTAGCACATCATGAGTTTAAGGACCTTGTGGCTGCTCAAATTAGTAATTATATTGAATTTAATGATACCCCTGAGGTCAACAGTGGATTCTTATGGGAAGCCCTTAAAGCCTTTGTTCGAGGTCAGATTATTTCCTTCACCTCGTACATGCGTAAGGCTGAAAGGACTAAAAGGCAGGACATACTAGACAAACTCCTCAAACTTGATGAAACTTGCGCTGTCTCTCCCTCACCTGCCCTTTACAAAAAACAACTTCTACTACAATCAGAATATGATTGTCTGATGACTCATATTGTTGAGAGACAACTGCAGTAATCCAAGCAACGTTTTTTTGAACACGGCGATAAGGCGGGTAGACTTCTAGCCCAGCAGGACCGTGCAGCCATTGCCTCTAGATTAATTCCAAGAATTATGTCCCCAAGTGGTAATCTTACCATAGACCCAGCTAAATTCAACAGAGTTTTTCTAGACTTTTACATCCTCTTACAACCTCTATACTACGGAACAGTCTTCAGCTCCAATAATGTTCCCCAATCCCTTAGATTCTTTAATATTTCCTAGAATTGATGAAGAGTTGGCTTATTTCCCCCCAAGAAGTCAAAGAAGCGATTAACTCAATGCAAAATAAGAAATCCCCAGGCCCTGATGGGTTTACAGTTGAGTTCTACAAGGCATACTCTACTTTATTAGTCCCAATCTTAGTGAAGATGTACAATAATTCATTTCAAGAAGGTCAACTCCCATCGATGCTATACATGGCTTCTATATCCTTACTTTTGAAAAAGGACAGGGATCCCACTTCGAGTGGGAGTACCTCTTCTTTGTGTTAGGAAAATTTGGGTTTGACCCCAAACTCATTTCTTGGATAAGGCTTTTGTACGCTTCCCCGTCCGCATCGGTACATACCAACGGTGTTCGATCGCCACCCTTTTTACTCCAGCAGGGGACGCGTCAAGGCTGTCCGCTCTCGCCTTTGTTATTCAATATAGCTATTGAGCCCTTGGCCATCTGGCTCCGAAGTCACGATGCATTTAAAGGCATCACACGTCATGGCATGGTCCATAAACTTTCCCTTTATGCAGACGACTTGTTATTATACGTCTCTGACCCCATAGCTTCTATCCCCCCTATACTATCTGTTCTAGAACAGTTTGGCTGCCTATCAGGGTACAAGTTAAGCGAGTTATT
The DNA here is from genome assembly GCF_004354835.1 of Perca flavescens. Lineage (NCBI taxonomy): Eukaryota > Metazoa > Chordata > Actinopteri > Perciformes > Percidae > Perca > Perca flavescens. Next base: position 7,617,431 of record NC_041345.1, on the reverse strand, counting down.
TTTTGTTAATCAGCTGGCTACATCTCTTCCTCATTCTTTATTCCCCTTTAAGTTAGCCTTGGATGGGTTTAAATATCTGGGGATATTTATCACCGGTTCGCTTAAAGACTTGTTTTTTAAGAACTTTACACCACTTTTGGAAAGATGCAAGTCAGATATTGCTAGGTGGAGTTCCCTTTCCCTTTCTGATATAGGTCGGGCGAACCTTATTAAAATGGTTGTTCTGCCAAAGTGTTTGTATCTTTTCCAGCATCTTCCAGTCTGCATTAATAAATCCTTTTTCGCCAATTTAGATCAGCAATTGAATGGATTCCTTTGGAATAACAAACCAGCTCGCATTAGGAAGTCAGTCCTTCAGCTTCCCAAATCTGAAGGGGGTTTAGCACTGCCAAATCTTCGATACTACTATTGGGCATGTAACATCCATAAATTACTTTATTGGGTTGGCTTCAAAAGCTATGCCTCTTGTCCGCCCTGGGTGCATGTAGAGATATCTTCCTCTCGTTGCTTACTTTCTAATATCTGCTCCCAGCTTCCCCTTGGAGTACACAAAATCTCGAGCAATCCTATAGTTATCAATACTATTAAGATTTGGCATCAATTCAGAAAACAATTTGGTCTACATAGAGCTTCGATTCATATGCCAATTTCAAATAATCACTTATTTTCCCGTTCCCTTTCAGACAGCTTCTTTGATATTTGGGCAGCTAAGGGTCTCTCTACTCTAAACGACCTGTATGAAAACGAAGTGTTCTCCTCCTTCTCTTCTTTATCAGCAAAATTGAACCTTCCTAATAGTCATCTCTTTCACTTTTTTCAAGTGAGGCACTTTATTTAAAAGTTATTTCCCCATTTTCCCAATTGTCCTCCCGAATCAGAAATTGATTCAATTCTCACCTTCGACTCTGGTCAAAGTCGACTGATTTCAACCATTTACGGTAAAATTATCTCCTTAACCCCTTCCCCAATTGACTCCCTTAAGCTAACCTGGAAGCATGATTTGGGCATTGACATTTCTGACGACCAGTGGAAAAACATTCTCAGTTTAGTTCACTCTTCATCTATTTGTGCTAGACATGCCCTAATTCAATGTAAAGTGCTTCACAGAGCCCATTTCACTAATGCCAGACTGGCAAAACTGTTTCCTAACAGAAGTGATGCCTGTAACAGATGCAAACAATCCCCAGCCGATCATCTTCACATGTTCTGGTCATGCCCGGTGCTATCAGATTATTGGTCCGACATTTTCAGAACTCTCTCACAGGCCCTCAATTACACTATTGTCCCTAATTCCTTGAGTGTCCTGTCCGGCCTTTCCCCAATCACATGTATACCAGCTACAGCGCACTGCGTCATTGCCTTTACTACTTTGCTGGCCAGGCGCGCCATCCTCCTTAAATGGAAGCATGCTTCTCCTCCATCACATGACGATTGGACAAGAGAGGTATTGCAATGCATCCACCTTGAAAAAATTAGACACTCTCTTAAAGGTTCGCTGATATCATTTCATAAAACTTGGAGCCCTATACTGACTACTATTGAAGGCCTTACCGTGATGTCAAGACCTCCTGACTGAACTTGTGTCTGTTATATGTCTGCAGAAAACTTAATAAAAATAAATATTAAAAAAAAAGTAATTCCAATTGCTGCAGTCTTAATGGGGAAGAATCCATAAAAAAATATATTTTAAAAATATATCGGCCATTATGTACGTGTCATGCGGTTTCTTGTGCGCCACGTGACAGATGATGGTCTGCAGAATCAGACCTCGGTGTTACTCTATGTCAGGCGATGTTACTGTAACTCCCCAAAAAAAGAATGAGTGAATCCATCAGAGTCAAGCTTATTTAGCCTGAAACCCTTCTGGAAGGAACCGTTTTAGCTTCAAAAATTTACATGTTTGACATGTGGGGTACTAATCAGCCAATAAAACTCTGTTGTGTATATAAAAGTAAATAAGGTCAAACTGTACTCTTTTCTGCTTTCCCACTGAAGCAATTGACCTCGCCTTCACTTCATTGGCAAACAAAGTGAGCAGATCGCATGTCTGTTCAGACTTCATCATACCCTCCACTGGAGTGCAGAGTCCTTAAATTGCCCACTTAGCTCGGTGGTAAAGATCAAATGACTTTAAACCACAGTGGAGGCTTTCTGGGTCAGCCTATGGTACATCTGTGTTTATTTAAGCAATACAAGACGTTGAGAAGTTTATGTTGGACTTGCACGCCCATATTAGCAATTATCTGGAGCCAGTACACCCTGCTGAATAAACACACACATGCACGCATGCACGCACGCACACACACACACACACACACAGAAACAAAAAACACACTAACCGCAATATAATACATGCCTTTCTCATCCAGCTACTGCACTTTATTATCAGATGCCTGCCAACTCTATTATTGGCTTATCACACATATGTTGTGTAACTTAGGTAAATGTCATCAGGTATTATCTCCTCCTCCACTTTGGTGTTTTTCTAAGGACACTGAATGCTAAACAAACCGCAGGTACACAAAATAAACATCCTTCTTTTCTTTACAAATTCTTCTTTAATTAGACGCTGGTGAGCAGCGTTTACAAATGATACTTGATCAACAGAGCGCCTGGTCCTGAGAGAGCGTTTCCCTCTCTCTCCGTGCCCAAAAGAAAAACCTTGTGCTCTGAGAACAGCTTGTACCTCATAAGCCAGTCACCATAACAGACTATCTCTGAGCCAGTGAGGTTGACCAGCAGCTGGAAAAACTCTCAACTGCTATAATTTCAAGCGACTGCAAAATAGCGAGAGAGAAATGTGGAGGAAAAAAAAGAAGTATTTAAGAACAAGACCAGCCATGTTTATGGTTCTCTTACGCTGTACTTTGACACACCGCTGCTTTGAGCTAACATGCTGACATGCTCACAATGACTGACGTTTAGCAGCTAAAATGTTTACCATGTTCAGCATCTTAGTTTAACATTTGCTAATTAGCGCTTAACTCAAGGTAGAGGACAAATACAAAATAAATGTACCTGACGAGGAGTGCTCAACAGGGTTGAGAATGTCTAGGCAAAGCCATTGTCACCAAAACTCAAGTAGCCCAGCTTAGAACGTACTACTTTGAACTTTGCATTAAGACATGACGCACATTTTTACATCCATTACGTTTCACCATCCAATCGGTTAAGCCGTAAGAGTAATCCGCTAGCATGCATAAAAATGTATAAACAACAAATGAATACATTAACGTTGTCTGATAAAAATCATTGAAAATGAATGGTAGCACGCGTAATGTGGCTTAAAATAAAAGTAACACATGTAGTTATTTGTTGACTTTAAAAGTTGCACTAATCAATATTTTTACATTTACAATGGATCAAATGACTATGTGTCATGTTGAAGGGGTAACCCTTAGTGAAGATTCTACAGATAATTATTAGTAGTTTCCCTCTGCATTTCTGTCTTTCAGCGTATTGTTGTGGTTTTACGGCCCTGCAACTTTGACGTTTAACGCAACTGAGTCTCACAGCTCTCATCAAGCTAGTTTTCAGCAACAGCAAAAGCTCTAAAAACCAACTCTACTGTACAGCTGCCCAGCGCCATGATAGACTGCACATGTTGTGTTCCAAAGGAATTGACTGGATTACATTTCACTGAGATTATACCTTTTATGATTTCATGTCACAAATAAATCGATTGATTAAAAGATACATTGGCTCCCTGTGTGTTTTAGAATAGATTTGAAGATCTTATTGTTTGTTTTCAAGGCCTTAAATGGCCTGGCCCTGGAGTATTTGTCCGAAATTTTAACTTTGCGTGAGCACAACCGGTCATTGCGGTCTTCAAATCAGATGGTTTTAGTAGTCCCAAGGTCAAGGTATAATTGGTGGGGTGATCAGGCTTTTGCGGTTGCTGCCCTGAGACTCGGGAACAAGTTACCCCTTGATATTCGCACTATTACGGATGTAGCTCTTTTTAGGTCCAACCTCAAAATCTATTTAGACTGGCTTTTAATACGTAGTAGTGGTGTGACAATTTCACTCTCCTGTTTCTTTGTAAACTTTTCTGATTTTACTGTGTTATATGTTTCATTCTTTTTATTGTATGATATGTTGTTTTATACTTGATTTCTGATGTAAAGCACTTTGGATACCTGCTGGTTGCTGTAAAAGTCTATATAAATACATTTAGATTGATTGATTTATTGATTGATTGATTGATTGATAATGTTAAATTTACTTTATTTTACACCAAGTCCTTCCCACCCCTTCTCATATTTTCATTCCTCAATTGAATTTTTTGTTTTGCCCTTTAAATATGTTTTCATATTATTCTTGCATTGTCCTGATTTGTAAGGAAACTATACCAAAAAGATAGGTTGAGAAAAAATATATATAAAAACATATAGGCTCCAATGCTGGCCCTGTCTTGCTCCTGTGTTTAATGATGTGAAGAACCTGAGATATTGGAGTTGAACTGGTCAGGGGCCTTGCGTTATAGTTTTAGTGTTGTCTCCAGGGAGGGCAGAAGAGTTAACATCTCAGAGTCCCTTGCTGGAGTTTATGAAATGCAGCATGTAACAGTAACATCAGGAGATGTGCTTGAATTGCGATTCGAGCAGACATTTATTTTCAAGGAGAAACGAGTCTCTGCTGCATTCCTGCTAAATATGTTTTCTCAGCACAGAAATAAGATTTACACACAGCTGTAATAGAATAATGAACAAAGGTACACACACACACACGGGGGTATGTAATCAGTTTAAATATAGACATGGTCCAATCTAACCTAAACAAGCCAAAAGGGACTTGTGTGTAGAAATCAACACGTTCTACAGTTCGATCTTCAAATAATTTACACGAGGTACAAGAACAACTTTTGCGGTAACTAAAATAAAACGTGGCCATATTTCAAAATCACATACTCAGGGTGTTAGGCAAATTAAATATGGTTACATGAAATATGGACTTATTGGCCTAATTAGCCAATGTACCCCCATTACTGGCAATTAGCATTCTTCAGAGTGAACAGACTCAGCAATGAATAACAGCACTAACAAGGTGCACATTTTCTGGTCATAAATCCATTTTAGCTCAGGTAATGGCTCCGGTGGTATCATAGCAACGAGTGACAAAGTCTGAGCACAGAGAGCATGTGAGAGAGCTCAGTATGATAATGATAACTGTAATTTTATGTTAATTTACTATTTTGTCTGAATTGAATGCAGATCATGAAGCTTCTCGCACAGTTGACATTTGAATTCCAGCAGCAACAATAATGAAGACGATATTGAACACACTCTTTTTTTTTTTAAGTGTTACATAATTTTGACGCAGTAGACAATTTGCTCAAATGTCTACTATACGTTACATTAAAAGAGGCTGTAATTAGACTATTGTAATGAAAATAATTGCATCAAGCATGTTACAAAACGGTGACACGCTTGTTAAGAGTGCAGGAACACAAGATCTGTCCCTGCCTCCCTCAGTCCCTGACATGTGAGCAGAGCTTCAGACGATAACATCGAGACATGTCCCTTTGGGATAAAAGACACCGCCACAGAATTGATCAATGAATTCTCATTTTACTTTTCTCTTTATTATTTCATTACATATAAGAAATATGATTGCTCTCATTAAAGCATTCCTGTGTGAACTAACTAAAAAAGTTAACAACTAAAAATGTTATATTTATTACTAAGTGCTTTCTTTACTCTGAACATATCCTCATATCAATCTGTTTAACTCTTTTCTCACATCATATTGAATGTTTAAAATTAAAAACATTCCTAAAACATTTTTCTATCTTTTACGTAGTTCGGCTATCATAAAAAAGTTGCATTTTTTGCATGATGAAATGTAATCAGGTAATCCTCAACAATGTAACTGTAATCTGATTACACTTTTTTTTATTGTAACCTGGGCTGATTATAGTTACTTGATTTTTGTAATCTGATTATGTAATCTAGATTACATGTAATCCATTACTACCCAACCCTGTTGACCGGGTATATGAAGCAGAGGTTGACTGAGGTAAATGAGATGCAGCTGGAACCCTGACTCCCACACACCAGACTCCACTCCTGTCATTAGGACAGACAGAGGGGAGGGAGAGAGGAGAGACAGAGAAGCGACCTAGGTTATATACATCTAGCCCCCTGTCCGTGGGAGAGGACACTGAGGCCCTCTTCAGGAAGGGGCAGAGCAGACTGTTCTTCCTGAGGAGATCCTTCAGTGTGTGTAACAGGCTCCTGCAGATCTTCTAACATACCCCTTTTCCACCAACAAGAACCAGGTGCTGGTTCAGAGCTAGAGCTAGTGCCGGTTCAGAGTTGGTTCAACTGACGAGCCTCCAAAGAACCGGTTTTCTTTTCCACGGGCTAAAGAGCCGGCACAGAGACAGGTCTTACGTCACTGTATACGTCTCATCTTTCCCAGCAACGGCTCGCCTTTATAGTGCAAGAAAGCAGCTTGTTTCCTCCTCTGACCACTGCTGTTTAATTGCATCCATCGTGTCTATCTGCTCATTCAAAAACGGCGGTCACAAGTTTCTGTTTGTCTTGTTGGTCACATTAACCCCGCCCCCAGCCGCTGACGTAAGCGGTTCTTACTTCTGGCCCAGCAATGATTTGGTGCTACTTAAGAACCACTTTTACTGGTTCGGAGCTGGTGCTTTGGTGGTCGAAAAACAAAGAACCGATTTAAAACAAGGTCTGGCTCCGAACCAGCACCAGCTCTGCCTTGGTGGAAAAGGGGTATCAGTCTGTAGTAGCCAGTGCTCTGTTCTTCGTGGTGGGGGCAAGGCTTGGTGGTCAGTCTCAACAAGCTGCTGAGAAAGGACAAGCCAGGTGATCAGGTCGGAACTGGACAGTGTTGAGGCAGTGGTGAAACGAAGGACAAGGGACAAAATCAAAGCCATCTTTGGATAACCCGTGTGACTGTCCCTACAATGAGCGGTGGCAGAATGGCAACTCGCTGCAGATACAAGAACGAAGGACAAGCTCAAAGCCTGGGAGGTGTTCTTCATCTGAGTCGAGGGTCTAAGGAGAGAAGACGTTTGTTTGTTAAGATCCCCATTAGCTTCGGTCTGTTTTAAACAGAAGCTACTCTTCCTGGGGTCTCTATTATTTCATGAGAATATTACATAAGCCGGAATACATCCATCCATAACATTCATACTCACAGTACATCAAAAGAACACAAAAACATACATCAAAGATACTACAAAACAAACTTATATACCTAACATTCATGCAACATTACAAATAATACTCACTCACACAAACACTCAACATTTGCAAATTTTTGATACGTGATATAGGGATATATAAATATAATTGATTTGACTTCATTAAGCTTTGTTGTTCTCGTTCTCGTGCTGTAGGTCTATTAGTGTGGAAGTTGAGTGAGAGAAAGAGAGAGAGTCAAGCTGATTCTGACAGAACACTTAGTTGTAGCCACGACAACAGTGCTTCAAATATGGATGTTGCAGCAAAAGAAGCTAGAAATTCTAAAACACGGATGCTTCACACACATCTTCAGCCCAGAAGATCTATACCATCATCACAGTTCCAAGATGAGTGTCACCAGCTCCGTATCTGACCACGTCTCCCCTTGTGTTCCTGAGTTATGGCGTTGAATAAGGGCCATAAAGGTGTTTTCGCAGGAACATTATGATGTCATTAGTGAAGTTGACCTATTAGCCATAAAATGTATATATTTGTGTAAAACTTGTCATAATTAGCATAGGAATTCTTGAGTTAGGGCCAAAAACGGGTCATGTGAGGTCACGGTGTTTGGCCACCAAATTCTAATCAGTTCATCCTTGAGTGGACATCTGTGGCAAATTTGAAGAATTTCCTTAAGGCGTTCCTGAAAATAAAATGGTGGGGGAATATAATGCCTCTGGCCACGGCTGTCTCTGGCGCGGAGGCATAACAAAACAGTCTCACGGGGATCAAATGACATTGCATCTGCACATTTAATTAACGACTGTAACTCTCATCTGTGTTTTACAAGCAACATACATCACCGATTTAAAAAAAAAAAAAAAAAAAGGGAGATGAGTAATTCATGATGATTGATTTATGACACAGACCGTATTGAACACAGACTGCACCACCTCTGATCAGGCTTGAAGCGGCAGTCAGAAACTAACCACGACTCTGCTGGAAATATATTCTGCATTGCACACAAAGAACATTGAAGTAAAATCACTTCCTTTACCCATTTTTATTTTTTATTTTTTTTGGTCTCACTCTTCTTTATTTGCATGAGTGTCTGTGATTGGCTGCTGCACGCTCAGGGAGAGGGAGACAATGCCCTCTCCAGATTGGCCGGGAGCAGAAGGGGGCTGGTGCTGTGTGGACATAAATACAGCTTTGACCGGGACACTCCCATGCATCTGCTATCATCATCCCCTTCAACACAACTACATCCAGCTCCATCACTGACATCAAAACAGTTGTCAGGATCCACAGGCAAAGGGAGCACAGATTCTTTCAAGCAGTGTTTTAGAGGAAAAAAAAAAAGTGCAATAGAAATTCATCATGTCTTTTGAAGTGAAGGAGAAGACGGAGGTGCGTCTGGTGTTTTTGGGAGCAGCAGGAGTGGGGAAGACAGCCCTCATCCAACGCTTCCTCAAAGACACTTTTGAGCCCAAGCATCGGCGGACAGTGGAGGAGCTCCACAGGAAAGAGTACGAGGTGGCGGGTGTCAAAGTCACCATCAGCATCATGGACACCAGCGGCAGCTACTCCTTTCCTGCCATGCGGAAGCTCTCCATCCAGAGCAGCGATGCCTTTGCCCTGGTCTACGCCGTGGATGACCCAGTATCCCTGGAGGCAGTCAAGAGTCTGCGAGAGGAGATCCTGGAGGTCAAAGAGGACAGGTACACGCCTATCGTGGTGATAGGCAACAAGATAGACCGTCAAGACGAGCGCCAGGTGTCCAGCAAGGACGTGCTGTCCATGATGGAGCTGGACTGGAACCACAGCTTCGTGGAGTCCTCTGCCAAAGACAACATCAACGTGCTGGAGGCTTTCAGAGAGCTGCTCCAGCAGGCCAACCTGCCCAGTCGGCTGAGTCCAGCGCTGTGCCGGAGACGGGAAACCTTCCCCAAGGAGAGCAACAAGCGACCTCCTCTGAACAAGACCAAGAGCTGCCTCGTCTCATAATGGACGTGGAGCTGCTCGGAGGGCAACGACGTCTAAGGAGATCGAGAGAAAACTGGCCAAAAGAGACCGAAAGGGCTTTGTTGGTGGGGACGGACTGGCTGGAAAGCATGGCATCTAACCCCGCGACAGCAATGGAGGCACAGAGATGCAAGAATGAGGATGGACCATGTAACCATGAAAACAGATACCACCTTAAAGTGCTCATATTATGCTTTTTCCCTTTCCTGTATTGGGTTATATATATATATATATATTTTTTTTTTTTTTTTGCACGTTATAGTTTTCCAAAGTGAAAAAGGCCAAAGTCCACCCCAAAGGGACTTACCATCTCCAACAGAAAACACTGTTCACAAACTTCTCCAAACAGCTCTATTGTAGTCCAGACTTTACTTCCGTGACGAACGTGCGTCACTTTGTAACACACGTTATAATGCTCGCCTAGCTGCTAGCGTGGCACGCCCTCATGCTCTGCAACGGACTAGCTAGTAGTGCTTACCTAGCTACTGTGCATGTGCAACTCCCAACAGAGATGGGATAGAAGTGCGATGCCTCACTCTGTAGCTAAAACAGAGAGCTCAACACACAGGGTGAAAAGAGGAGCTGCAGCAATGTGCAGTACAACAAATATATGGTGTTTTCTGAAAATTAAACCACATAAACCTATTCTGGTACAACCTCTAAATACAATTATGAATCTGAAAATGAGCATAATATGAGCACTTTAAAGACATGAAAGAATGTGTTTGAACAGTGAAAAAAAAAGAAACATAAAATGTATCATAGGCTTCGTTTTCAGTCAAATATATATATGTGAGGTTTCGTTTAAGTTTTTGTGTTACTGGTGTTAAAGTGCAATAACTCTAAAGTTGCTGGTATTTATGCAAAAGTGCGTTTACCTAAGATAGCTTTACGAAGTGAATAACAGAAGAACAGCTTATATTTTTGATAGCAACGCATCAAATATGTTGTGAATTATTGTGAAGCCTGTCCTGCAACTCTGAAATTTTGAAGTATATACTTAATGGTGTTTTTTTCTCTGTTTTTGTTTGACTAATAAATTATTTTTTTTAATGGAAGTTTGCCTTGTTTTTTATATTATTATTCAGTGCTCATTTCAAGATAAATAACACAGCCTGCTTCCAGTCACATTGACACTTATCTCATCCACTCCACACGTTAAGTTGCATTATATTGGAGGTTATTTTGTCATTTTTACAGAGCAGAAAAAAAGGAAGTGTGTGTGAAAGGCATATAGACATTGTGAAGTTATTAAGGAATGTATTGGAGTACGTTTTCACAGCCCAAACTGAAATACAATGAAAGTAAAATTACTTGGACAGTTTAGCTCTAAGGACTTTAAAATTGTTTTGTACTGTCAACTGGATTATTGTAAGTAATTATGTCATAGCATATGGAGGTATTAAATAGTTAAGTGGCATATTCAATGAATGGAATTCTACTCCAAGTCGCATTGTGTCGACAGAACTTCTTTTCTTGAGAACAGTGCCGGTCTGTACAGAAATGTAAGTTTCAGAAAAAGGAGAAGAAAAAAAGTGCTGAATCAGTTGATTGTGTCTCTATTTAAAATGGTGTTGATTCCAATGTATTAAAAAAATCCCTGGAAAGGGTCAATTATACTGAGTGGGTTATCCTGGTGAAATAAACTAAATTGTGGATTTATTGCATTGGTTTAGCACACACACATGGACACAAAGCCAATTCCACAATCTGTCTGTTCTGTGTTGTATTGCCCTCTGGTGGTCATTCTTACAAACAATGCAGCAATTAGATGAAAGTCAATATGAGGAAGCAGGTCTTTTCAAACAATGTCAAATGAGATTATAAGGGAATGAAAAAACCCTGTAAATGCCTGTCAACTTCTGTCTCCAACGAATGCTACAATACATTAAAATAACACAGGCTATGCAACTGCAGTAACTGACAGTAAAATTGGCTACTGAAAAAGCACTTGGATGTATACTTCATATTCATTTGTTATTGACATTCAATCTTCTCTAAGAGCACTTCATATGTGCTGATAATGTTTCTCGACTGTTAAAATGCCACACAGTCCCAAAGAGGGAAAAAAAAATTTAAAAAAAAGGTATGCTTCCTCTTTCCAAAAATGTTCAGATACAAGGTGTATTGTTTCCATAGAATCAGACAGGGAAGTGAACTGCGATTATCAGATCTCTAGTTCCTCTTTGTGTCCCGTTTAAACTCACTGCTGTCTTTCAGCCGGTCCACAGCGGCACACAGACTGGTCTTTACGGCACACGGACGGACACGGAGAGGCAGATTGCTCTTTTTAAAAGCTCAGGTGCGAACTAAACTTTTTTTCATCCGGGTTGTAGTGAACACAGACAGGCTTTAGGAAATGTAAACCATTCAAATAACTCTTGCATGTACTGTAAATAAGAAACGTAGTCAACAAAGTAGGTTCATAGACGGACTGAAGCCACATTTGTTTTTTAATTCCTTCCATAAATGAGTGTTTCTGGGTTTGTCTGTGCTCCTAGACTTGGTCAAAGCTCCTTAGTGTTGTATAGATACCTGAGAAGTTTTGAAAAAGTACAGGATCTCTGACTGTCACTACATCAGGTGTTTTGATTTACGACCAGATTTACTGTAGTACTGCACGTTCAAAAGGTAGGCCTTCTCATACACCAATACAGTTTTTTAAATTTTTGTATTACCTTTTAATCTGCTAATTACCATTTCAGCCAACATGGAAAGGAAAAGATCAAGAAAGGACTGGACCTGGACCACCAACGCCTATAATGTAACAAAGAAGCTAACTTTTCTGCACTGAAATGGAACACTGAAAGTATGAAACTCTCTGAAATAAGAAATAAATATTCTAAACATAATAAATATTTGAAAGAAATTTGATCATATTATACGGTACATCATATCCACTTAAGTGTGTAAAGATTTAAAATGTATGTTTTCTGTCATGTTAATGCAATCTATCTTTAGATAGAGATAATGGTTTAGGATACACTTTGAAGAAAAAGATCTCTATTCCAAACTAAAGCCTAATAAAATTTGACTTTGCTGTAATAAAGTAACAAACTGTCTAAGTCTTGTATCTTCACCAAAGCATAATAATATGGTTCCTTATTCGGTAGAGACAAGGCACAGCCAGAGGCAACCGTTTTATTTTTCAAACACAATGACAAACGCCGTGGAGCTAGACAGAAGGGTGTTAGTGCCTAAATTATACGTCCTCAACATGACAGACAGGTCAGGGGAACAGCGAATACATAGAAGACATGATGAAAAACACTAACGACAGATCAAATTTGAGCCTGCCCAGCATACACATTTGATACTGACAGCTTTGTGCCAACACAACACCAGCGTGTGAATCTAGCTTTCAAATAATCATTCATTAGCACATCAGGAGAAATCCAGAATCCATAACAAAACCAAATGGTAAAAAGTAAAAGGCGTACCCTACTGCTGTATGGAAGACAGATTTTTTTTTAAACATGTGAAACAGGAACAAACCATCAAAAACACAAGAACAGATAAGTGTGCATTGGCTTGTTAAGTATATTTCCCTGAGCAAAAGGCTCAATCAGCATAGAAATAATACATTAATTTCCTCTCAAGCATCACTTTGAAAACTGACTCAAAGAGCACAAAAATGTGTGTATGTTCAAGTCTTTATGGGGAAATAACACAGTAATTTGTAGACAAACAAGACCACGCTGGTGTTTCACCAGTTTACTAAAATACACACATTTTACACTACTGCTGGCTAGTTTCCTTTTTTGTGCACATGTCCAATCTTCCTAGCAGCCATCAGTTTCCATTCACTTTACTACAGAACAAAAAAAAAAGAACAAAAAAAAAACACTCAAGTAGCCCACCATAGTGAATTTTGTTATTTTAAAGTGAAGTCCACTTATCTTGTACATTAAAGTGCTGGTATGACACACAGGTTTCAAGACAAGGCAAAAATTAGCAAAAGCAGATTGAGAACTTGGATGCTGCTTGGATTGGAAAAAAAAAGTGATGGACTTTGTGTGGATTACTGTTGCTAACCTCCAACAGGGAGAATTATGTTTTCCACACGTAGTTACAGTAGCACATAAGCCCACCACACAAGCAGCCTAACAACAATGTAAAGAGATAAAAAAGGAAAACTAAGCAGGTTAACTGTGATTGATAATGTAACCAAGGCAGGTTCCTGCAAGTTGGGTTTCATAGCAAACTGAAATGAAGGGAAACCACTGAGGGCTCGAAAAACAAACAAAATACATAAAGAAAACCTTTTGCTCTGCTTGAAAACCTGCCAGCAGTAATGTTTAGTAATCGCGGTTTGTAGATAATTGGCTACAACAAAGATGGTCTTTTTGGATTTTTATGTAATTGATGATCCATTCATTTCTACATACAGTATGTTGAGAAATGTATTGCGTCACATTGGACATTTTACTGAACTTCCAAACATTCCCAAAAATGGTGCAAAAAAGCTGCATACAAATATAATTTGGGCACCAATAAGCCGGAGCTTGTCCAGTGTTGTCTATGTGGTTGGAACCATGGATGTATTAAGAGAACGGTTGGAACCAACACCCACCATTACGTGCGAAGACATCACAGTGCTGAGCAGCCGTGACCATGAGGGCCTGGGAAATGGTTGCTAAAGCACAAAGTCCTGTTACTGGAGAAATACTTCTCTTCTCTTTTGCAGTTGAAGCTCAGTCATTAGATGTATGAGGAAGCTGGAATCGATCGGAAGGAGAATCTTCAAAATCATGACTGAATGCATCAAAAGGAGAAAGTCACTTGTTTGCTATTTTATCATCTTTTCTTAACAAGAACAAGATGCATTTCTTAACTTAACCAAAGAAATACATTTTTTTTTTATTTTCTTTTTTACACCTTTTGATAAATAACAATCATCTTACCATTTAAATTTCTTTCAATGAATTAGCATACATGTAATCCCGCTATACATAACACTTGGGACATGGCATTAGCATGTTATTAAAGCCGAGGGAAGACGTGCACCTGCCTTCAGTCCTTATCACACCCAGCTCACCCTCTCTTTAGTCGTCCACGGTGATGTTGCGGAACAAGTAGGCCATGGACTCTCCGTTATGGATGCGGCGGATGGCCTCAGCCAATATCATGCTGACATCCACAGTCTTGATTTTGGGACACTGTAGCTTCTGCACTTCATGTGGGACTGTGTTGGTCACCACCACCTGAGGGTAGGGAGGGGGATTGTTAATTTGTATTGCTACGGATACTATTTATGAGACTTCTTAACGATCTCAGTCTTTATCGATACTTTTCTATTATTTGGTGGAAAGACGAGACGAAGAACTCTTAATCTTAACAGAAATATTATTGCTTTTATTGCAAAAAACTGTGAGTCTGTGACCGTTTCATTTCTTCTGTCTCTGTCGCTGTTTTGGTTTTGGCGGGGGGGGCTAGTCTTTACCTACTATAGTCTACGCACACACTGAGCTCTTAAATCATTTTTCTGGTTCGCGCACATATCAATTTTAAGACACAATGTTATATGATCCACTAGTCTCGACAGCAGCATAGATTAGTTTCGGACATTATTGATTTTCGGGTTTTGAGAAATTTGGAACCGGGTCCTTGAGGAGAATTCCGGCCGATTTTTACCTGAATCTTGATCGCTATACTTCTCCGAGTACTGTTGATAGGAAAAAAAAAAAAAAAAAAAAAAAAAAAAAATCGGCTAATGGGCAGAGCTCCCAGTTAGCTAAAATGTTGTTGGGGCATCTTATAAAGAGTGCCTTTGTGCCTCTTAACAGACACAAATGCAATTAAAATGTCTGTGATTCAAGAATCATTTCATTAAGAGGAAGTATCATATTTTATATTGTGTTTATAAAGAATAGATGAGCGCTAATAAAGTTCAGTATGGCATTTTCTTATTCCCTTGTTATTTCTTTAGGTTCCTTGTTTATATTATACAGGTATGACACACAAGGTTGTCATTTAAACTCAATAATAACAACTTATACTACACATTATTGAAAACAACACTTTTCGTTGTCCTCACCTCATCAATGGCGGATTCCTCGATGAGGCGTGGAGCATCAGCGGACAGTAAGCCATGTGTGGCCATGATATAAATCTTATAGGCTCCTCTCTCTTTCAGGATCTCAGCAGCTGCAACAAAGTCTCCCACATCATCTATAATGTCATCCTGGAAGAAGAAAGAAAAACACAATCCGTAACTAACACGATTACCCTAATTACACCCCCATCTCTTTCTCTTTGGTAATCTCTCCGTCATGGTGTCTCTGTTCAGTTGGCTGCCTTCACAGTATCATTGAGTAGCTTAGGATAATAGCAGGAGCATATGAATGACTGCAATAGAGAAATGTGGAAAAACAAGAAATTCCAAAACATCAAATGAGTGAATTGACTCAATAATGTCCGTTGTACAGAAATATTCGTTAGCCAACGTTCGCCACAATAAGCACAGGTCATACCAGACCACATTAGGCTGTAGCAGCAAAACCACCTTGTTTACTGAATTGAGCATCTGTATTTTTTATTTATTATGAATTAAATATAAGAGATATAAATTGTTATTCCTTCTTTAAAAAAAAAAAGAGAGAGAGTCTCACTTAAGGGTGTGAACATGCAACTCAAAAAGCATGAATGGTTCAGTTTACATTTGTCCAAGTTGTATTTCTTATATCTAAGTTATGATCCAAGGATGGCAGAGCAGCTGGCAATGAAAGTCCACCACATAGGCTAAAGAAAGTGCATTCCCAGCATCTTACCACAATGATGGCAATTCTCCCTCCCACGTCTCCAACTACAGTTATGGGAGGTTTCTCCTTGGCCATCATTACTGAAAAGGAAAGCAGAGCTTGTTACCGTTGAGACTACGTTGGAGGAGTTATGTTCACTGTACTGTATGTCACCTAATCGAAAATAAATCTCAGTAGATTGGGTAAAATGGGTTGATAAAATGTTTAATGATTTAGGCAAATCTGCACCCCAAATTATGGAGTTATTGGATGATGTGAATGATTTGTAGAAATTCCGTTAGAGCAAACCAATGCTGTAATAAACGGCGATCAAAAGTTAAAAATGTTCCCCATTGTACCCCCCTACCCCTAAGAGATTAAACTGAAGTGCCAAACTTAGTACAGCACATGCCATGCAATATCAAATGACAGGGTTTTCTGCCCAGGATACCCAATCAGAAGGCAATGTACAACTGCCTGGACACACACACAACCTCAGGCCCAGCCTGTGGCAGGCATATGGCAGCAGTCTGCATATGAACCAATATGCACCAGACAGTCTTATTTCACACAGGACAACAGTGGTTG
Source organism: Perca flavescens (assembly GCF_004354835.1). Classification (NCBI taxonomy): domain Eukaryota; kingdom Metazoa; phylum Chordata; class Actinopteri; order Perciformes; family Percidae; genus Perca; species Perca flavescens. The sequence continues at coordinate 7,600,924 of NC_041345.1, read as the reverse complement.
ACAAGCACTGATGAGGGTTTCTTCATACACACTTGCCAATGTTCTGGGGTCAGTCCTCAGTCGAACATCACTGCTGCCAGCGACTACTTTTACATGCACACAATAATTCAATTGTATCTCACATGCCAATCATAGGAGATGCGACAGCTGCGTATTTTGAACCAATATCACACGACAAACAATATATATGAATTAATTATTCATATCTATGCAGCTTTATTTGTGGGTACTGTAGGTACTGTGGGTACTTCTGAGGCAGGCTTAGTGCAGTCCTCTCCACCCACGGGCTGCAAACAACAACAATTAATTTGCTTTAGACAAGCTGTAAACCTGGTCCATCTGGTGTCAATTTCAGTTGCTAAGATAATAATACCATGTAACCTTTTTAAATCTTTTTCAATCTGCTAGGAGGTATATTAACCGTCACAACAAAGGTTAAATATAAGCATTATAACGTAACATGTTGAAGACAACATGAAAATGGTCTACCTTGTAACAGACTTAATATGATATACAGTACACATGCGTAACCTTCAACTAAAATCAATTGCTATACACACACAGCATGTTGTGAATTGAAATTAGAGTGGGATTAGATTCCATGTAGCATATTTAAATAGCTACCTATTAAATACAAATTTGGACTCATTTTACAAAACCAGCTGCATACGAAGTATTGTGGTGCATGTAAATGTAGGGTATAAGGAAACAATCAACTGGGAAACAATCCGCCAGCCAAGCCGATTGTGAAGGGAAAAGTATAAAAGAAGCAGAGAGAGGAGGAGCATGCCTTGCAGAACACCTTGCTGAATACTGAGAGTCCCACAGCATCAGAAACTTGGCAGTGTCACATTCAGACTGTTGTCGCTATTGACCAAAAACAGCAAACGCCATGTTGTTAGCAGTACACACTTCTCAAAAGTATGTTGTTTTTACAGCTTGCTGAGATACTACAACAAGCTACCTGAGAAATGTTTGGTCAGATATCTTGAAATGATGTATTCACGCCTGCACTAAATATTACTGTCGATAAAATAAGTTCTGGTATTATCGCTGAAGTAGCAAACTAAAACTTTGAATTGATTTTAATGCTTAAATGTACCAACAATTCCATTCGTAACTTTTTTTTCTCCCCATTATTAGATGTTAGGTTTCAAAAGCATGCTTTGTTGTTGTCATCACATGCAGTTATGACCAAAAGTTAATCAGGTTTTTAAAAGTTGCTTTAATATGGGTGCAACCATGTGTTGATTGGCAAGATGAGTCCAGATATTTAGGTAAACGAAGAAATAAAACAAAATAAAAATGTTTGGCATGGTTCTGGTTAGGTTTCATGGATTTCAAAATAAAATCAGAACACAACAAACCAAAAAGGAGTTTGGCCATCTTGTGGAACAACTGTCTGGAATCTTAGAAAGGTGCAGTAAACATGTGAGCTGCTTATTTCAAGTCAAACATGCAATGCAAATAGCATATAGTACAGAGCACACTGTAGCTGTTTGAAAAGGTTTTGTCAATGCAAACTGATTTGTGCTTTTTCTTTTTTTCTTTTTTTTTTAACAAACTCCATTGCCAGAATCCAGACTGTATTTTCACAAGATGCAACACAAACCCTTTGTCTACACATGCACCAATTGAGAAACCATTTGAAGTGGAATCATTTCATAGTCAGATGTAAGTTATGTTTACGGCCGTACTTGGGAGCTCTATGCCAGGGAACGGAGCTTGTTGTTTGCCTGCTATTACCAACAAATAAACACCACGTTAACACAAATGCACAAATATTTGACATGACAAACACATGATGCCAAGACTTGGAAAATCCTCTGGTTAGGTTGACAGAAATTTTAAATCTTTCACAGCAACAAATCAGAAGCAATTTGTGAGTTATTGTTCCAAAGGAGGATTTTTTAAGTCAAGGGTGAGATAAAAACACAAGTAAGAATATAAATATTTTACTAAATAATAAAGTGAATACTGGACGCAAATACGTCGGAGTCATTTGCCAATGACACAAATCATTTGATATTTTCTCAGACTGAACATCGAAAAATGGCTTTACCAGGAATTAACACTGCAAATATGTTGAAAACTATATGCCTTAGTCACGTTAGTATGTCTCACCAAATATAAAAATAATAAAATGTATAAATATAAAAGAAATAGGCATGGACTATGATGCTATGATTATTACGCATGTCACTCTTTGTAAGTTAGAAGTTGCAGCTTGCGGAGGATGCAGCATGAGTATTGTATCTGTGGAATTAAAACATGCACTGACACAGACAATTCATTTCTTTGGAGTATGGTTAATGGTATGAGTGAGAAACAGCAGAATCATGAGCTCGAAACAGGTTAGCACAAATAAAAGCTATATTTGGTTGTAGCAGAAATCAGAAGTGTCTTGCTTAATTTGACCATGGTGGAATTTAACCGTAACAAACAACAGGGATATATTTTCTGTACAGGTCAAATCTATCAAGTGCTGTCTAACCCTGAGAAACAATAAACGGGAATATGTTTTCTGCACAGGTAAAATCTGTCTAAGCGTTGGACCTACTAATCTGCAAAGAAAGACTGCAAATAATCAATAGCAAAAATGGGTGTTCTTACAAGGAAGCTCCAGTCCTGTGTGTCCTGTGGTGTTGCGTACACATGGTGGGGAGTGTCTTCCATCAGCCATGTCGGACTCTGAACACTGAGCCTCGCCGTGAATCACAGCCAGACCCAAACGCAGGCGTTCCGCATAGGACTGAGCCCTAAAAATAAATTAAAAGTAAAAAAAAGAAAAGAAAAAGGAGAGAAAACATGTATCGTATTTTCCGGACCATAAGTCGCTCCGGAGTATAAGTCGCATCAGTCAAAAAATGTGGATGTAATCATATTTAGTCACATTAAGTACATTGAAAATGACATTATTAAAAAAACCATTTGTATGATGAATAGTTCTGGTTTAATGTTTTTATATTAAGACCTTTAAAATGTAATTTCATCATAAGCCAACAGAAGGGGAGAACTAGCAGAGGTGACATGGGTTAATTTTTATCAGTTACCTTTTAGCTGCTGATGGGGACTTTGCCACAATGATGGCATTTCTGTAATCAGGAATCTGACAGGAAAAAGAAGAACGGATGTCAATGTTTATGACAAATGGATTTGGTTAATAGGTTGGGTTACCGACGCCTATACTTAAACACACACAGTAGACAATCAAATGGAATTATCACCTCTTCTTGGATAAACTGAATCAAGAAAGGGGAGGCACGCAAGTTGTCCACTGGGAAGCTGAAGAAGCCCTGGATCTCCTTCTGATGCAAGTCCATGGTGATGATGTGCGTTAATCCTTCAAGATAAAAGACAGATTAAGCATGGTCTTCCTCCCAATTAACAAAGGTATTTCACTGTCAACTATTTGATTAATTTGCCTGAGTGAACATGAAATTAAATCCCTGCATCACAACATCACTGGTGGCGAGGGATAAAGAGTCAGACACACAAACACTGAAGGTTGAGATTAACTTTGTTCTTTTTACCTGCTTTCGCCAACATTGAAGCTAACAACTTGCTCACTATTGAACCCCTCTTTCTCATCTTGCACTGTTTGCTGTAGGGGAAGTAAGGAATGACTCCAATGATGTTCTTTGCACAAGACGTCTTGAGGGCATAGGCCATAACCAGCAGCTCCATGATGGCTGTGTTGACATCTCTACAATTTTTTTTTTTAAAAAGAATAAAAAGGACATGTTAACTTGAGCTAGTGATAATCCTAGAAACTGTAACAAGAGCTCGCTTGCACGTGGTCATTGGTGCAGAAGTCTGATATTAAACTCACCGCGGTATGGTCTGAATGATGAAGATAGTTTGTCCACGAACTGATTCTTTCACATCCACTCTAGTTTCTAATGTGATGGGGAAAAAGGAGGACATTGCCAGGTATGTTGAGCTTGGAGGCAGCTGAGTGTTCAGCAGTTCCGTTCAATGCTTAATAAAACCTGATAAGATGATTACATTTCATATCCCCAAAAATATAGTGAAGTACGATTAAAGTAAACTAACCACATTTTGAATGATGCAGTCTAGGCTATACAATGCACATCTAAATTATATGGGCTGATACCTTGTTTAAAAATGGCCATGGGAATTTCCCTGATGCTTAAGCTCCATATCCAAAACAACTATACATTTTTATATAAAATTTCCATATCAAACTCAAACATTCAATAGTCCCCAGACAACAACATAGTAGGGAAAGCCCATTTCCACCAATGTGATGAAAAAACAGATTCTTTAAGTAGGGCTGGGCAATATATTAATATTATATCGATATCATGATATGAGACTAGATATTGTCTTAGATTTTGGATATCGTAATATCGTGATATGGCATAAGTGTTGTCTTTTCCTGGTTTTAAAGGCTGCATTACAGTAAAGTGATGTACTTTTCTGAACTTACCAGACTGTTGTAGCGGTTGTATTATTTGCCTTTTCACCACTTAGACATTATGTCCACATTACTGATGATTATTTATCTAAAATCTAAGTGTGAAGAATATGATATGAAGAATATCGCTGCAATATCGATATTGAGGTATTTGGTCAAGAATATTGTGATATCTGATTTTCTCCATATCGCCCAGCCCTACCTGTAAGTCATTTTAATAAACTTTCTCAAAATAATGAGTTAGTATCTCAAAATAATGAGTTAGTATCTCAAAATGAATGTCATTATTTTGAGATACTAAGTCGTTATTTTGATAAAGTATCTCACAATGACTTAACGTTAGAGGATCTTTTCTTTTTTAAATCACATTCATTGGTGGAAATGGGCTCCCACCTCTGGATACTTCTACTACTCTTGGAATTATGATGCAAGGCACAAAAGTAAGGTGTTTTGTTTTCAAGGGTAACGTAAGCCAGATAAATACCTGAAGCTATAATTGCCAGGCCCCTTTTTTGGTAACGTTAACTTTAATCATGTTCCCCACAAAGCCATTACATTCAGCTCACCTCTGTTAGATTCCTGAAAGACCACCGATTTCCCCAGCTCAACTCCCAGCCGCCTGTAAAACAAGAGCACCAATGTAACAAATCGTGAGAGTTAATGTCCACACCAACACCAGACATTCAGCACATCATTCATTCATGCACAAGCAGACTCTCGTTGGCAAAAACAGCTTCAACAACTGCTCTACAACCTTACAACAGTAACTAGCTAGCAGACGGTAGAAGAACATGTCAGGAATGCTCCATTGTGCTTACTCTGTTATCTTCTTGGCCAATTCTGTGCATGCTACGGAGGAGTTTGCCGAAAAGACGCGATAACCACTTTTAGCAATATTCATTCTGGCACTGCTGGTGGTTTAATTCACAAACACTGACAGCAGCGGCAACTTTTATCAACTGGCCACTGCGTTTGTTTTAGATGTTCTTCTTATGACGTTGTCGTTACCTAGCTAGCTAACTAACCGTTACCTACCGCACACTAGCCTGCTAGCTGAGCTAATTACACGAAATTATCTTCAGCGTGCGACATAAATTTAGCTACAGCATAGATACAAAACCAAAATGAATTAGTGTCTTTATTCTACTAATTTGTTCAATTGACATAAACGGCTGATACCTGTCACCTAACACTGTTAGCCTTAGCCTAACAACTGTCGTCACTTAAAACTACGGAATCCGCTTTGTGTCAATTTTGCCAGCTACGCCTTGCGGAATATGCTGTATATTGTGTTATTGAGAAAGTAAAGTAATGATTTGTTCACAGCCAAATATATAGGCTGACGTCATTTTATTTAGCGGGAGTATTGATTAAACGATCATCATAGATTCATGGATTAATAATATTTTAGATTACAGTGATTTAATGAGATAAAACCATGCAGGTCATCATTATGTAATTATGCAAAAAAAGTTGTTTACATGAGTTTTGCTTTTAGCTTTCAATAGATACTCAGATAATTCATTGTTGACTTTTTCTATAACAAAATGTACATAAACTGAAGTATTGCATTTCTGAAAGCACCTGAAAAGCAGTAGCCTATTACTCCAACTGTCCACTAGATGTCACTACTCACTAGACCTGGATCTAAAGAGTAGAGTTATGTCTTTGTGTGTAACATAATGAGATCATGAGATCTTTGTTTTTTCTAAGAAGAGTGGGTTAAAGGTATAACATTATTCATATGAACTAGTCATAATTGGGTGTGGGTGTGGGTGCAGACAATGGAAATGATTACAAAGCAAGTTCCTCTGAAGAAATATAAACCAGTACGAGCAGAGCATGCTGATCTACAATCATTGACCAAGTCTCCTTGTCTGTCTGATCCACAACAACCTAATCTAACCATAGATACCCGATCCGAGACCAGCCAGTTGGATAATACACCTCACCTGCTGTGAGAAGCTTAATACATGATCTCTGATCTTGTTCGTTTTGGAGTGCATGAGATGGACTTGAATAATATTCGCCTTTAACCAACGTTAGAATTTTCACAATGTGATTAGCTGGTATAATGTAACTCTGCTGTTAGGGAAGGTGATACATCTGCTTGTAATAGATACTTGTGAGATATTTGAAACACAGCAATCCCAGAAATTAAGCACAGTTTTTATCACCAACTTGATTCTAAATGTTATTCTCACAAGGACTTAGTCAATGTTTAACCTGGGTCCGTATGTTGATGGCACCTACTGTACATTGTAGCCTACCTCCCCAGTCAGGCAGTAAATATCACCCTAATCACAGCTTTTTGTTACACTATCTGATATCTTTAGGCTACTGCTCCCATGTTTGTGCTCCTTTGACAGTAAACTCACAGATGCCTGGCTAATCGGCCCTGTTCACTCTGCCCACCATGAAACCTGAATAAGAACATTATCAAGTTTTCAGCTGTGACAACACCAGCGAGATATGACTTCCTACTGATAACCCCTGCCACAACAAAGGTGGAAAATTGTAAAAGCTATGTTGCTCTCTTGGTGTGTGCATATAATGAAAGCGCTGAAGTAGTGAAAAATGGACATGAAAACACACTCATATAATCTGTATCTTGTCAGAAGCACAGAACAAACCAAAATGAATAGACACCTGCCCTATTTCTGATGGGTGTCATGCTGTTTAATTTTGTGTTCCTACATTTATTTCAACAGGGTTATGTTAGAAATTCAATATTACAGGTTAATCTCCTGGATAGTCTGGAATCGTGACGATGGAGGTAAAAGGTGCGCCTTTATCTTATTTTAACATCCTAATCTTACATTGCATCCATGGTGCATGCATTACATATCTGACTCTCTTATTAAGGATTTGTTTCCTATTTCATTATGTTTTCATCAAACACCACCTACAAAGGTGAGGGAGGGAAGAGGGAGAAAGAAAGAGAGAGAGATAGACAGAGAGAGAGGGAGGGTGGGAGAGTTTAAAAGAGAGAGTACAGAGGCTCCTCCTCGTTCGCTGCGTGTGTTTTCTTGTGTTTTTTCAGCCTGTTCTTCACTCACACTTTCACTCAGCAGAGATTCAAAGGTGGAGAGAGCAAAGATTGTCACCCAGGAAAAAAAAAAGGTAGGAAGGGACACAGATTTTCTTCCTCTCTCACCAAGAAAGAGACACAAACAAGAAAAAAGGTAGAAATATAGTGTTTATTTTAAGGGAGCGGGAGGGGGGGGTGCTCTCATCAGCCCTGCCTTCTGCATGTGCTCAGCTCTGTACAACTGTGTTCCCAGATGGAGAGGATGCAGACAGAGGGAGAGGAGGACCACCTGGAGCGACCAAGCCCACTGACGGACAAGGAGAGGGTGATGATCCAGGACTCCTGGGCAAAAGTCTACCAGAACTGTGAAGACGTTGGGGTGGCCATACTACTCAGGTATTTCTTTTTCGTAGTTGTCCTCTCCGGTTTTATATTTTAAATCTCTTAATGCAGGTTGAGCACAGAGTTAGGATATAATAAGAAGAACAAGATGGGAGAAGACTGATCAGCAGTTGCATGTCGTACAAAACTGTATGCATACCATCCAATTCCTAAGGACTTTTCATGCATTTTCTCCTCATTTCTGCAACTTGAATTAGTTCACCACTGATAGGTCAAATTAGCATTTTGTCTCTTCCCCCATCCCTCAGTGATATAACTGCTCCTGCTGGAGCCACAAGGGCTACGGATGCTTTTTCTGCCACAGGCCTGGAATCATTTTTATCACATTAGCAGCACTGAGTCTACCCTGTCGTTAAAGTGGGGAGAGGGACCATGATCATTTTCCATTTTTGGAAGGTAACGTGTCTGGTGGTGGTTGAGAGACAACACAAGGGTCAACCCCAAGAGTCTCATTTTATTCAGAGGGGGATGCCTCATAATCAGGGTCCTCCTCAACATTATCCTCAGTCTCGGACACAATCTCCTCTATGTCACTTTCAGTGTCAAAGAGCTGTGACAAAACTTTGCTGACAGAAAACCTTTTCTTGCAGGCCATTTTCAAATGAGAGTGAGCGTACAGAGAAAGCACATTGAGCACCAATAGAAATGGTTTAGAAGGCTGTGGTGCCTGCGTGTGAGCTTTTATATTTTGTATTTATACAAAATATTATATTTATAGTTTGCCCCTGCCCTGTGCATCATATGATACAAACCACCCCTGCGAGAACCATATTTTTCCTCCCTCAGTGTGCGGAAACAATATTTTACCTCCCTAACAGAGGGTGTGTGCGTGTGTGCGTGTGTAGGGTGGGGGAAGGGGAATTGAAGATTGTGAAATTGCAACAACCTGCATGTAAAAGTGACCTCAATATCAGTCAAAACAAAAATGTAAAATGTTCATATCTTCTGTGTTTTATACAGCTAAAACAGCCTGGGGTCAAATTGACCCAAAGGAATACCGATGCGTACAAAATGCATACAGGACATTGAAAATCATGTTCATTTTATGTCCCTGTTAAATTAGGAAAAGTAATTCAATATGAAGCAAAAAAAAAAATGATGTCAACCACTTTTTTAGAGATGTTAAACATTGACAAACCCTCACCTATGGTCATGAAGGCTGGGTCATGACCGAAAAAAACAAGATCCAGGGTACAAGCGGCCGAAATGGGTTTCCTCAGGAGGCATGGGAACGCCTCGGGATCCCCCAGTTGGAGCTGGTTAATGTGGCTCGGGAAAGGGAAGTTTGGGGTCCCCTGCTGGAGCTGCTCTCCCCGCGACCCGACACCGGATAAACGGACGAAGATGGATGGATGGATAAACATTGAATGGGGTCAAATTAACCCCAAGAATAACAGGAGAGTTAATGCCTGTCACTACATGTGTTGCTTAATATTTTTCATCAGACATAATTCAACATGTTATGGCGGGCATGCAATCCTGTTTGAGGCACGGTTGCAGTGGTGTAATGTAACTTAGTACATTTACTCAAGTACTGCACTTAAGTACAAATTTGAGGTACTTTGTACTTTACTTGAGTCTTTTCTTTTCATGCCACTTTACTTCTACTCCACTACATTTCAGAGAGAAATATTGTACATTTTACTCCACTACATCAATCATTAAATACATTAAATAAAGTTTTAGTTACTCGTTACTCTACTCTAAGTTAAGATTTTTTGAACACAAAATACATGTAGTTTATGAAATACAAGTTTTATTTTAAATTAAACTAACCTGACAATATACAGGCCTACAAGTACAGCTAAAATGATTAGCCGATGAAACACTTAGTTGATTGACAGTTGATTACTTATAATATTTTAAGTATATTTTCCTGATGATACTTACATACTTTTACTAAGTAACATTTTCACTGCAGGATTTTTCACTTGGAACAGAGTACCTTTACAGTGTTGTATTGGTAATTATAGGATCTAAATGCTTCTTCCACCACTGCCCGGTTGTAATAGTCACTGTTGTTATCGCTCTTTAATGTTTACACAGAAATTGCCTTGATGGAAACTCTCCTTTGACAGTCTTTCATGTGTGTCGTGATTCACTGCATGCCACAGCATTTCTTTATAATCCTTTATGATTGCAGGAGGTGAAAGTTGATAGGGAGGTTAGTAGCAATGCAGGGTGCATATAGCCTACTTGTAACCATCAGTAAGATAATGGTTGTTGTTTTGGTTTTTTTGGGGGGGTTTTGTTTTTTACAGATTACTGACTGTTAGGATTTAGCTGCAGCACTTTTACAAATCAGTATCCCGCTCCTCTTCTTTCTAAGATAAACATGTTGAAACTGAATTAACTTAACTTAATTTATTTTCTTCCGCTACATTCCTTCGCAAAGACCCTGCAGCCTTCAGGAATTTGTGGAATGAGGATGGATCAATAAACATGGCCGTGGTGCATTTTCCTATTAGCAGTAAGGGCAGCTCGGTGTCACTCCACTGAACTTTTGCGTCAACTAGAATCCTTAAAACTAAAGGTCTTTCGGGTAAGACATCTAAAGTGGCAAATTATGATGCTGACTCTGAAATTCGAAACTTAATCTGGATTCAGCTCTTCAGTTAGTCCTGAAGAATAGATAAGGAAGGATTAAGAGACCATATAATATACTAATTAGGCTATTTATATGCAACCACAGGTCATGCAATTACAGGAGAGAAAGATTAAACACCGGGGCTCCTCATTAGTTTGCATTGAAACTAAGAATTCTTGGCTCCAGCACTTTGCCAAGGCACTCCACCCAGGGCGAGAGATAGAACACCACCTTCCATCTCCTCCCTTCTCAGACTGAAACTCTATCCAGCCATATGCTTCAGATCTAACAGAGAAATATTTGCTTCCTCAGTTGTGGCAGTGGGAGATGGGACGTCAGGTTTAGATAGCCAGCAACCAGATGCATTGGCCCTCTTCCCAGACTGTGGGAGGGGGGTGTTTTAAGTTTTCTCTTTTCTAATTCTCTATGAGACCTCTGAGGGTCAAACAAGGATCAAATAAAAATAAAAGTCTTTGAACTGACTATTTGTTCTCAGAAAGAGCAGGCTGTGCGAAGAAATATCAAACCTGGAACTTGAACAGAAATAATATCATGTTTATACCCCCTATGAAATGTTAGCTGTCTTTGCAGTAATAATAATGCTCAACCATACAGTAAAAGGAAGGCAGCATCAGGTGGGCTGAGTGGTAATTTTCTTCATCTCACCCTCTCTAATTAGCACATTTAACCTTTTGTTAGAAATTGAAATCGTGCAGGATTTCTTATTTTTAGGCATGACAGGAACCACAGTGCAGAACCACTCAGATACCTGAGCCAACAGGTTCACAAGGGGAACCACACAGTAACAAGGAAGATCCACAGGCCAGATTTCTCATTCAAGGTATGCTTTACACCATGAGTTTCTCAACACAGGTAGTGATAAATAACGTAACAACAAATAACTATTGGCATGCAATTAACTAAAAATGATATGCTTTTTTAAAACCATAATTTAATGAGTTAATTATCACACTGGTTTTACAGAGAAGAACCAATTATATAATCCAGTATTAAATTAGAGTGCAGAGTTGTCAGGAATCCAAGGTTTGGACCTTCCTCCCAGACACTATCAGAGCTAGATCTACCCTTCAGGAGAAACATCTGTTACGCACATTTTATTAATTATTTATACATTTTAGCTGCAAGATTTATTATTATATTGTGAAACGTTAAATAATTTAAAAGAGTAACTACAGGAAGTATGTGACCTTATTTTTGCCATATACACATATTTTTATTATTATTATTATTATTATTATTATTACATAATCCCCTGTAGAAAAAAGTAATAATGAAGGTAACAAAAAGAGAACATATCAGCAGAGTGCTTAACATGCTTGCTCTTACTATTGGTTTACACTTCAAAGAAAATTATTTTCATACTGTATATACAGTATGGAATACATACGACGCAGTACAGTTTGAACATACAAACATGTAGGGAAAATATGCAGCGCTCTCATGTCAGTACTGATATTTAATCCGGTATCTTGCCAGCTCAAAAGAAAAATGAACGTGGGTTTGCAGGATCCAGCTGATGCAGGCTGAAGGGCGATGAGATTAGCGGAGCTTCCCAGCAGATACATATATCTCTCATTTACTTTGACTCTCCTTCCTTTCGCAGGCTGTTTGTGAACTTTCCCTCAGCCAAGCAGTACTTCAGCCAGTTCAAGAACATCGAGGACCCGGAGGAGCTGGAGAGGAGTGCCCAGCTTAGGAAGCATGCTCACAGAATCATGAATTCCCTGAATACACTGGTGGAGAGCCTGGACAACTCAGACAAGATGGCCTCAGTGCTGAGGGTGGTGGGCAAGGCCCACGCACTGCGACACAAGGTGGAGCCTGTGTACTTTAAGGTAAAGCGTCTGTAAATAATGAAAAGAAGTGAAACACACACACACACACACACACAATAACTTTGAAGGTTAGTAAAAAAAAAAAGAAGAATAAAACAGTTAAAGCTGCATAAAGGTATGTTTGACCACTAGAGGGCAGAAAGTAGACATTTTCCCTCTGTTTCCAGTCTTTATGCTAAGCTAAGCTAACTAGGCTGCTGGCTATAGCTTTATATTTATTGTACGGACAAGAGAGTGGTATCAATCTTCTCATCTAACTTTCTGCAGCATATTTCCCAAAGTGTCAAACATTTCCTTTAATGTAGGGATCTTCAACAGGGGGTCCGGGACCCCTAGGGGGTCCTCAGAGTCAATGCAGGGGGTCCTCCAAATTAATGTTGATTTTGGAAAGATTTTTCAAAAATGAAAAAGTCTTAACATGAATATTAACATATTATTAGCAAATATAAATCCCCACTGTTTACTGGCCTAGGTGGTCACTAAGGCAATCCACAGATACATTTAATCCTGAGGATTCACTGTGCCACATGTATGTTTAACAGATTATGTTTAAAGATGATTTATAAAGTCATGCCAACAATTATTATGCTATTTTAATAACTTAGTATTCTATGCAAAAAAAGGTATGTATAAATGCTTTAGGCCACCCTACAAGTTATGGTAGGCCCAGTTTAATATGCAACTTCATTTTATATAATATATGTAGTAGGGGGTCCCTGCTCCGTCTCTCTTTCAGTTAAGGGGTCCTTGGCTTAAAAAACGTTGAAGTCCCCTGCTTTAATGGAACCTCAAGGTTTCTTAGGTACTGTGTTTGGTTGTGTCTTGCCCAGATCCTGAGTGGCGTGATACTGGAGGTCCTAGGAGAGTTTTCCGAGGTTGTGACACCAGAGGTGGCCGCCGCGTGGACCAAACTCTTGGCTACGGTCTACTTCAGCATCACAGCCATCTATGAGGAAGTAGGCTGGACTAAGCTCTCAACCTCAACTGGGTGAAGCTTTTAGTATGGCTTTATTGGACCGTGAACTCCCAGATACTTCTGTGTGTGCCACGGCCTCATAAGAGAGTTTGACTGTACTGACTTTTGAAGGGAAGCAATGTATCTGGGGAATACAGTTTAATGTAATCTAATTGTAGGCTCTTTTTATGGCTAATAACGTGTGTGTGAGTGTGTGTGTGTGTGTGTGTGTGTGTGTGTGAGAGAGTAAAAAGTTAAACCTCTCTCCTTGTTTTTATACTCTTGTAAAAGACCACATTTTTAAAAGGAGAGAGCAAAGATGAAGAAAATGACAACTTAAACCCAACAGTGGACAAGAGGTCACATTTGACTTGGATGTGCCTTCTACCGAATGTGTATATCTAAAAAACTGCCATGTAAATACTGTTCTTTCTAAATATCATGTGGCGTTTCCTTTTATCAGTCTGTGCCCACTTGGCGCTGTTCACTAGATTTATTAAGAAGACATTTTTACATTTTTAACAGTTAATTGTGACGATTGTAAATTTTTTTCATCATGACTCACTTTGTATTTAACACAATTTTGAAATAAAAACACACAAAAAAAAAAACTGTGACCCTGTGACTCCCACAATGTTTAATCCCTTTAAATCTGCTCTAATCCGGTTCCCCTGCATGTCTACTCACACGTGGTGACCGTGGTAATTAGACCTTTTCTTTTCTGTTGCTTGGCCCAACGTGATCTCATGGATAGGCATATAAAAAGTATGTTACTTTTAAGGACATTTTGCGTGTCATGTCAGTGCATTTTAAGCTTTTTTCTTTGTAATTTAATTCATTCACTTTCATCACTCTTTATACTTCGTCACAATAACAGTCAGAATAGAGACTAAATGGCACTCGACTAAATGATGTAAAATGCACGATAAGGAAAAGAAAATGCATTGTGGTAGTACGCAAAATTACTTAAGAAACTGTGTTATTTATACGCCATTTGGTGATACCAGGCTGCTAGGCCTACTGCTCCTTTATTCTCTGCTGAGTCAGCAGTGCTAAGTATAAGCTGCTGATAGTCCCTATTTATATCCCCATTCATCCCACTATCTCTCTTTTCATTATATATTTTAGGAACACTGCACTCGGCCAACGGTGAATTAGTTTTATCCAGATAAGGTAATGTGATTGGTATCTGTTAATCCTTTCTGTAAACCTATGTTGTAAAGTGCCAGCCAATTTAAGCAGGCCCTCTTAAAAATGCTGCCCTTTCTTAAGAACAACAAAAAAGACAATATCAATGTGGTTAATGTGGCCTGCTGTGTTGACGGCATGGTGATGAGGTGGGTTGTTTTTGGAATAGAAACACAGCATGCTCTGTTTACCTCCTATTCCTGCCTTGATCCTGGCTAATCCTCTGGGCTAATCTCCCCAATCATGACGGAGAGCCAAGAGGAATGGAATTGTCAGATTGTCACACCACAAACTGCCTTTTACTATTGAAACCTTTCAATGGGAGGAGAAGTCTCAGTGCTCTAAACCACCATCTGTTCCAAGGCAGGAGATCCTTGGAGGTAGGACCATGTGTACCACGATGGTGGTCCTGACCACCATCGCTCTCATCCTGAGGCAGAGATTCTCCAGCAAAATCAAACCGTAAGTACTGATCGTGAGCTCTTGTGGTTTTTAGCAGACAGGCACTAAAGAATAGTGGTCATTAGAAAATCTGTCTGTTTTCAATTGTGAAAGAGAAATAAGAGACTCCTTCCTTGTTTCCAGTGCCTGACAAAGAAATGACAAAAAGCATTAAATACTTCATAAAATAAATACACATCAAATACTTTCATCCATACAACAAATATGAACACACACAAACACTGGAAGTGCATGTGTGTTTATGTGTGGGCGAGTGAGGGAGAGACTTATCTGCATTATTGATTTGAAATCCCTCCGGTGATTATTCTAGGGTTTGCCTTGAGCAACAGTGTGCGGAGTAAGTGGCTCCATACATGACAACAGTGTATTCCAGGGTTGTTTTTTTTAATGGAGAGATGAATTCAAAGGAAAGCATCAGAGCTCTCGAGTTCATGGCTGCTAATTGACTCAAAGTGCAATCTCCTCATCCCCCCCGGCCCTGCTCAACCACTCACACAGCAATGGCAAACAATACCAGGATGCTACAGCAGCACGGCAACAGCTAGCTTGCACAATTATGAGCTAAGAAACAGCAAGCCATATAATTGGGATCCTTTACCAAACTGTTTCTAGATAAGTGCGTTCAAGAAGACACTTGGATGATTAATATAGAGGATTTAATATTGAGTATTATCTTCTGTATCACAGGCAGAAAGAGCCCATTGAGAAAGACGTGCCATACATGAAGAGCAATGGAGCGGCAGAAACCCACAAATGACAACAGTGAGCATCACAAGGTAAGGACACACAAATAATCAAGTCAATAAAAACCGACTGAGGAACTGTACTATACGGCTTCATGGGGCCTTAAAGGGATACTCCCGTGATTTTAATATTGCACTTCCAAGCAGCAGAGGTCGTATCCTGACATTTTGTGCCTTATGTTTGTCCAAACATTCTGGCACTTACAATTCTATTCATCTATAGATGCAACTTGATAGCCTGTTTCATTAGTGTCCCCGGTCTGGTAAGCACCCATATCCTCAAAACTCCGGTTTGTAAAACAGGCATTTTAGTGCCACTTTTTTTTATTAGGTCCCAGAGTTTCCTATAATTTCCTAAAAAAAGAAAACAAGGAACTTTCAGTTAATTAACTGCAGTGAATTGTTAGTTACCTATAGAACATTTTAATCAATGTAAAGATGGTCAGCTGAACATGTACAATTTAAGTTATATGAAGAATAAAGTTAAAATTAACAATCAATTGATACAGACTTGGTTTTGAATGGAGCATTAATCGCTGAATGGAGCATTTGAAGGAAATACCATTGGCAATTAACACCTGCTTTAGACAATTTATTCAACTTAAACAACACTATCAGAGCCTTGGGACTATTTACATCCTATTTTTTATAGTTATTTCCAGAAGACTTACTCAGGATTTTTTAGGAATTGGTGGATCTTTAAAATAAAGCCTTACTGCTTGGAGTCCAATGCTGAGATAATCCCATCCCCAGACAAAACCCCAATACGTTCAATTACTATCTGTTTTAGGGACACACATCATACATTAATAACACTGAACACTGGGATTGGACGTAGATTGTGAGGCAACGTTGATGTAATTCTGTTTGTTTTTTAAGGGATTATTTTTTGTGGCATTTCTGCTTTTGTTTTAGTATATAGTGATAGAGACAGACAGGAAAGGCAAGGGAGAGAGATGCTGCGGTAAGGACTCAGCCTTAACGGTACGCTCCCGGGGCGCCCCGTTGATTTACTGTAATTCTTTGGGATATTGGGCTGAGGTGAGATAACCATATCATTTTCTCTGACTCAGATTATACAACTGTTTTCATAGGCTGAGTGCTTCTCCTGATGACGTGTATAAACTGAAAGTCATGTGTAAAATCAGTGGAATACTGCTTTAAGAATATAAACATTGCACTTCACCTTGAACACAACTCATTTGAGTCTAGCAGTGTTGGTATTTTTGTCAGTATTTTAGCAAAATAATTGGGCTAATGCTAAATTTGATCAAACCAGTTTTGTAATAAAATGTTATTTGATTAAGTTGTGAATTCAAAATAAAATTGTGCATATAAACAGAGAATCTCAGAGACAGGAAAACGCGTGTGTGTGTGTGTGTGCGTGCGTGCGTGTGCGTGCGTGCGTGGCGTTAGGGGAGGTTTACAGAAAGTGCTCCAGACAAGGGGATAAAGGGGAGAAAGTGGAGCAGTGGTGCATGTTACAAAGGCACAGATGCATAAAGAGCTAAGATGCTTGCCCCACATTGAGCGTTTAAGTATTCACGGCTACACTGCTAATGCTAAATGATTCAGAGGCACACCAACAATCCATCATCTCTTTGGAGGGCTATTATAAATACATTACCTCCCTACAACAAAAACCTTAATGCAGCTAAAAGATCTTAATATGAAGTAATAAACTATTTGAACATTGTAGCCTATCTACTGGATGTTTTGTGTAGATCACAGGACTTTAATGTGTCATCTTTCACTGGCTATCTGAATCATTTTTATGGAGGAAGTGTTGATTCATTCTTTGATGAATGCTTATTTCCCTACATCCCTTGTGCTCCACCTCCCCTGCAGACATGATCAGGCCATCATCTCAAGATTGGTGAGCATCAGGTGAGCTCTGTCATTTGTTAATATTTAACCCCTAGAACAGTGGTTCTCAACCTTTTTTGTGCCAGCGCCCCCCCATCCATTATCCAGTTCCCTAACGCCCCCCATCAAATATTATGTAGGCTAAATGCCCCGAATATTAATGATTATGCCCTAATATAGGCCTATTATTGTTGTTACTATTGTTATCAAAAATAATCAAAACATCAAATCATTGAATGACAAACAACACATGTATTAGTTTCCCAGGTATCAAAAACGCCATGTGAATAGAAATTATATATATTTACAGGTTTAAAAAAAAATGCAACCATTTGACATTCCAATTAAATAACAGCAGCCAATCAGAACGACTAGATATGTAACATTCAAACTATAAATAGGTATTATCAAAAGGCCTGCTGCATGGTGTGAACCTCAGCACCTTTATAAGATGACTATAATTTGAATGTCCTTTTTTGTTTGTGAAGTGACCTTGGGTGTCATGAAATGCGCTTTAAATAAAATGTATTATGCTTATTATTATTATTATTATTATTATTACAAACACTAACAGTAGCCAATCAGAAACAGCTAGCAATTTAACATTCAAATCTATTTTTCATTCAAATCTAAAATCGAATTGTTCCAACGGAAAACAAGCTGGCACTTATCAAGGGGTAAAAGCAGGATTACACACACACACACACACACACACACACACACACACACACACACACACACACACACACACACACACACACACACACACACACACACACACACACACAGAAAAGTATTTTGGTGATGACAAACGACTGGAAGAACGACACCTACTGCCGAATGGAAATAAGTTTACAACCTTTGAAAGTTAGTGAGAGCCGTTTTTTAATGCTTTTATGCGTTTTTAATTGCGAGTAAATAGCAGAAAAAAACGTTTGGAGAAAACGCCCCACATCGCGCTGTGTTTTGTGGAGGTGTGAAAGTCCCGTACAGTAAACAGAGACATCACTTCCTCTATCGCTTCCATAAGAAAGTTTTAAAACCCCAAACACAAGCCCTGAACTAGCCGGGAGTTTATGGAACAGCTAAATGTTTGCCAAACAACAAAGCACAGTCAATATCTCTCGCACTTCTCTTTTCTTTCTCTCTTTCTCCGTGAAATGAAGCTGCATTCAGGTACAGTAGGAAACGTTGTGTTTAATAAACCATCTGACGAAAAACTGTTACTGTGAAATATAAAGTCTACTTGTGCTACATTGGGGGAGGGGTTAAAGAATACAACAGGACGTCGCGGCGATTGCTTTTTTTTTCTTATCTGAACGCAGCTTCACGTAGTAACTACAGAGCTCATTTAAGACGATGCTGTGATGTCCCGTTTCAATGAAGGCAGCACGGAGCTGCGCCAAACAAAGCTGACAGAAGCACAGAGAAGTTAGGATACCCGTCTCGTCCAGTCGCAGTGCTATAAACTGGCAGCTTTTAATGTTGCAGAATACTTATTCTTTAGTAGTTTAAGTGTAAACATGTATTGTTATTGTGAATCTTTGGTTTAAACTAGCTTTCAAACAAACGCCCCCCCAAGGGCACCTCAACGCCCCCCTTTCCAAAATACCTGCACAATCCGTTCTGCGCATGCGCAAGATGATAATACCGTTTTACGACCTGCCCGATCGCGATATTACGAATCCCACTATGGCCACGCCAAGACCCGCCCTTCAATAGCGTTCACACACTACTATTGGCCAGGCGTCCATGCTTAGGTCCTATCCCCTGACCAATCCCCTAACCCTAACCTTAACAACTCGAGGGGAAATGCCTAACCCCAACCAATCGAGCTGCTTCGTAGGGCGGGTCTTGGCGTGGCCAAAGTTTTTTTTTTTTTTTTTTTTTTTTTTTTGAATTCCACAAATATTTTTTCTTTTTAAAAGCCACATGGAGGACTTTGCTCTTGTAATGCAAGATGATCACTTACTCAAAATATTAATTTTCTATGTTCAATGTAAATAAAAACAATAAAAACTCTGTTATCCATACATCATTACTATTCACATCATTCATCATGCCATATTTAAAAGATGTAATCAAAAATATATTAGTGTAAACCTTGGCAATGTAACCGTAATCAAAATAATCAAATTACACATTTTTTCAAATGTTATCAGAGCTGGTTATAGTTACATAGTTTTTGTAATCTTATTTTTTAATCCAAATTACATGTAATCCGTTACCCAACTCATACACACGTGTGTGTGTGTGTGTGTGTGTGTGTGTGTGTGTGTGTGTGTGTGTGTGTGTGTGTGTGTGTGTGTGTGTGTGTGTGTGTGTGTGTGTGTGTGTGTGTGTGTGTGTGTGCGCGCGCGTCCGTCAGAATGTTTGTGTAGTTGAGTGTATCAAGGAATTACAAAAGCTAAACTGTCGATACTGTCTATGGTCGATACCATGGTCGATACCTTCTTATATACTGTCTATGATCAATGCGGTACGCAAAATTACGAATCCCACTAAAGCCACGCCAAGACCCGCCCCACGAAGCAGCTCGATTGGTTGGGGTTAGGCATTTCACCTCGAGTGGTTAAGGTTAAGGTTAGGGTTAGGGTTAGGGGATTGGTCAGGGGATAGGACCTGTACATGTAAGCATGGACGCCTGGCCAATAGTAGTGTATGAACGCTATTGAAGGGCGGGTCTTGGCGTGGCCATGGCGTGGCCATAGTGGGATTCGTAATTTTGCTGCCCGATCTGTTCCACGCTAGCCTCCACCCAAGCTAACGTTAGTTTAGCTAACAGCTAATTCGGCTAACTGCTAGCCGACAAATAACGCATGCGCAGAATAACGCATGCAGATCGTGCAGGCAGAACGGACAGCTAGATTCAGTCTAAAATAACGTCAAGTCAAACATAATGGGAAAAGCAGGCTACAGCAAAATTAAGACTTTACAGTAACAATAAAGATAAGTATTGAGTGATTGTATTTTAAATGAGCACAAGTAAAGTAGAACTGACGTAACAGCTGTTATATATGTTAACGTTTGTTTTGAAGTTTTATTTTGAGGGTCTTTTAAAAGTTTACATGCTGTCTCAGCTACCGGTTAGCCGAATTAGCTGTTAGCTAAACTAACGTTAGCTTAACTATGGAGGCTGACGGACGGCAGACCGCTACAATCAGCTAGCGGTTAGCCAAATGAACTGTTAGCTAAAGTAACGTTAGCTTCCCAGTGGAGGCTAACGGCAGACCGCTATAATCACCTAGCGGTCCGCCCGAATTAGCTATTAGCTAAACTAACGTTAGCTTCCCGGTGGAGGCTAGTGTGGGAACAGATCGGGTAGTGTCGTAAATCATGCGCAGAACGGATTGTGCAGTTGGGGGCGTTCATCTTCTGAACGCCCCCTGGGGGGCGGTACCGCCCCCGTTGAGAAACACTGCCCTAGAATGAACCAGAAATCAAATGTGTATTTACTTTACAACTTTCAAAGCTATCAACCCTGATTTGTTGTGCTGTTTGTTATCATTGGCCTTATTTCCCCGGATACTACAGGAAAGGTTCCCTATAGTATAATATAAGTTTGTTGTTTTCTCTCATTGGTCAGATTTATCTGCACACACAGCTCACGCCAAGACTCCCACCAGGATTTTGAAATAAAAACAACGAAGCCTGTTTTGATCATCCTATTTGTCCTGCAGATTCTCTCATCACTGGAACAGGACACAGCAACTGAGTGAACTCCAGTTTGGAAAATGAAGCCTGACATATGCTGCTTATTCGTCATGAAAAACTGAATTTACAATACTGTCATTTCAAAGTTGGTTATATGATCAGGTCTACAAAGTGACAAAACATGTTATGTGCCTCTGCATAAAAACAAGCAGTAATCATTTTGTTTGATTTCATGTTTTGCCTGCTTTTAAAAAAAATAAAAATGTAATGAACTGTTTTAAATGTATGTATGAGGAGAGGATAAGCTTTGACTGTATGCATCTTAAAGATTCTCTTCTCTTAAGATCTCATAAGTGACCTGATTTCTTCTGAAAAGGGGCTAAAGTCATGTGTTGTATTGTAAATGGCAGGTACGTCCATTCTGTTAATCCCTTAAAGGTTTATGTTCTCACGGGAGAATCTCAAGGCTTACATAAAGTAGTGGAATGGCATGTATGTGCTGTTGTGTACTTCTGAATGCCAATGAAGATTGTCTCTCGCATGCACAAAGAATAACTGTGCTGAATTTGCTGGTGATTTATGTAAAAGCCATACATCTTCTAATAATAACATCAGTGAAGCATTTATTTTTCTTGCCCACTTCATTCGTCTGAGTTTGAAATGGCCAGTTTCATTTCTTGACAATTCATATTTGGTTGCATACAGCTTTATTATCATCCTGTGCTGTAAACTATGTATTTTGCCTCCAAAGAGTAAAACAATTATTTGACATTGCATATGATATGTAGGCTGACATTACAGTAAACGGTGTTCTCCTTCAAAGTATACATTCATTTTGCCTGCACACTTTGCTTCACAATCAATTGTCATCTCTTAAAACACAATTATTATTTTGTCCGTCATTTCTGCAATCAAGTAAAAGGGTCAATTTCATGCTTTAAGGTATTCAATGCACTCTGAAAAAAACAGCTTTAATATTGATATTATAGAGCATGAAACAACAAACCCTCCATCATCAGTTATCTACAAAATAAATCAATATATTCTTGCATGCATGGCAAGGCTTTTTAAACAAAGGTTGTCTACTTGTTCACCGTGTTAATGGAACAAAGCTCTGTTTTGACAGAATGATCAATGATGCTGGCATGCATGTCTAATCCCAACTCTGACACGCCTGAAAAAGGCTGAAGACTCATGAGGAATTGTGTAAACCTAACTTTGAGCAATGGGCTTGCTGGTTATCTGCTGATTAAGAGTGCAACATCAGGCCTAGACCTCACTGAATTAAACATAGGCTTCATAAGATAAATTATTCAGCTCTTCAGTTTTGTTGTAACTGATTTGCTCTGACTAATTATTTTAAGCTCTGGCGCCACCTGGTGGTAAATCCGTTTGATAGATTTCACCAAGTAAGCAAGTTAAAGATGTCAAAGCAAGTCCAAAACAAGCAACTTCATAATTTCAACGCATCCTAAAACAAACACATTTTCTGAAACATATGTTTCCTTAACGCAGCGGTTTGCAACCGGTGACTCCTGTCTGTGCATGTGGCTCTTTGGCCCATGGATGTCCTGTGGCTCCCTGTGGCTTTGACAAAAAGTTCTATATGGAAATGAAGGCTATTTCGTTTATATTTAGGCTATCATTATTGAAGGCCTAAAGTGATTATTACGTTCTCCATTTAGGCTTTATAACATTTTAGTCAACTAAAATGTACGTCTAAAGTCCGGCGCCTTATAGGCTATCCTCTAAAATTGGCCGGACCTCGACAGTGATCTTGAGTTTCCATAGACTAGCTATGAATTACAAATCCACAAAACCTATTAATATTGAAAATCATGTCCAGAGAAACACAGTGCAAATGCTGAAAATCATCTGGCTGGGGATGAGAGAAAAAGAAATTTGAGAAAGCAGAGCAAATGTAGGCCCTAAGAAATGTAACGTTAGCTATCAAACGGTCAAAAGCCAAACAGCACTATATTAATGAACGCTCATTTATACCTATGAGTTGGCCTAATGTTGATAGGATAATTTAGACTTGAATAGACTGTGTTACCTAGACTGTATGTGGGGGGCGCCATGGCTGCCTATTTTCATAGGAAAGGGTGCTGACCCATTGACATATATAAAAGGCTGACCCCTGCCTTAAAGGGTAGGCTAAAACTACTCCACCCACAATACACTGCGGACTGTAAACAGGAAGCGTGTGTCTCGCGCCGGTTAGTGTCGGTCTTATGGTATGGCTCTGTGGTACGTTACTGCTGCAGTGTAGTAATCCCTCAAACATGACCCTTGTGATTTTCCTTTTGCTGTGTGTACAGCACAAATCTATAACTTTGTAAAGATAAGCATACGGTTAGTATTAGAAGACTGAATTAGCGTAGGTTTGCAATATGGCTAGCTAACGAGCAGCCTTGTCGTTAACGTTGTGTAGCAACGGTGTTCCTTCAGGTTCGTTTCAATGTTAACTTAACGGCGTCGTAACTTCGTTAACGTTACTGTAAGTAAAAGGGGCGACTTTAAAATGCTAAACAACTAACTTAAAGCATGAACCAGTACGACGTGTAACCATATTAACTAATGTTAACTACAAGCGTGTGTTTTTTATTGAACGCTCATCGATGTAGCTACTTAACAGACAGGTTACCAATGGAGACAGGAGACGCCTAATCAGATTTAGCTTGCTAAATCAGGTTAGCTAGCTAACTTGCTACACTCAATTGAACGCTACAAGGAGAGATTCAACATGGTGAGTCAAACTGGTTCCAGTTTCAACGTTATCACGATATATGGGTTATGGTTAACTGGATTCTTAAACAAGTTAAATCACTTTGCATGTTTTCAATTGCTTAACTCTTTGCAGTGGACCAAGGAGTTAGCTAGTTACACTACTGTAGGTTAATCTAATCCAGCTGTAAAATAAGTCATTATATATTTTACTGTCATTTACAGGCTACAAAGTTGAAGAGCAAACCATCCAAAAGTAAGGTCCTCACGTGTTATTTGAATGCTGTACCCCGTAGTTTCACTTACTAGATTGTTATTGTAGCAGATATTAGAGCTGGGTGATATGGAGAAAATCAAATATCACGATATTTTTGACCAAATATCTCAGAGACAATATTGTAGTGTTGACTATTGGTGCGTTCACAAAATATTTACACAATGAGATTTTTGATCAGCAATGTGGATATGATGACTAAGTGGGTAAAGGCAAATAATAGAACAGTTACCAGTCTGATAAGTTCAGAAAATGACATCACTTTACTGTAATGCAGCTTTTCAAACCAGTAAAAGACAAGTTATGCCATATTACGATATCCAAAATCTAAGACGATATCTAGTCTCATATCACAATATCGATATAATATGGATATATTGCCCAGCTCTAGCAGATATACAGAAATAAATTCACAACCAAGAACTTTGACATATAGAATAACATAAAAACAGTATACAGCCAAAACATAATCAGAGCTGGTGGCAGTATAATCAGAATGCAGCATAAATGTCATGCCATCTTAAAGTGTAATAAGCTGAAGAGTCTCAAGCTTGTGTAAAAACCCTTACGGTTTTCCCAAGGTTCATTCAGAGATGAAGATTTGCTCGACAGCTTATTTGATGATAAAAGTAAGTGAGCAGTTCTAAACCCAGTGACAGTATTATCATTATTTAGTATTATTGTGAGAGTTTTGTGCATTATATTGTTTTCTTTCAACATTGTACTCACCAGAACTCCCAGTAAGGGGGAAAGCAACTCGCCGTGGACTACTGAATCGGTAGGTTGGAGGAATCCAAGAGTTACAATCAATTATAAAAATGAAAGTGACTTACAATTTTTTTTTTTCTCCAGCACTTCTGCCACAGATAACATCTTCAGTATGCTAGCAGAGGAGGTAAAAAGGGATGGTGGGGACACTGAGGTATGTAGACCGAGATGTTAAAAGATACATGTAAACGTTTACTTTTTTTATTGTCTCTTTGTTGTTTTTTTTCTTTTCTGTCCAAGGACTCTGATGTCTCAGCAGCTGATCCCAATGACATACTGAAGAACATGAAGGTAGGTCATTATAAACTGGGGAAATGCAGAGACAAAGTTCAGCTTTGTAGTCGTCTGTACATGGTCTCAGGTCTACTGACAGTGTCTATTGTTTTTCTGTATCCTTGTCCAGGATATGGATGATATGGATGCTGACCTTTTTGCATCAAAGAAAAAGCCCAGTTCGGCTCCTGCACAAACAAAGCCGTTTGGCATTGAAGGGCCAAAGAAAGACTCGTCCACGTTAGAAAGCAAAGTAAAACCAGAGGGAGCAGGTAATCCAGTGCAGTGTTCTTGCATAAATTATTTTCTTATTATTAGCTACACTTTATTGCCAGCTTTGAAGTTGGCATTAATAGCAGCAATTAGAGAGAGCCTTGTCTTCTCCTCTTCACTCAGATGAACCCAGCACAGGAGGGAGGAAGCTTAACTCTGCACCTTCGTCTACATCACATAAGTACAAGAAGTACAGCTTCTCTGGTGTGTGAGCCTCCCTGTCCCATCCATCTCTTAACACTGAGCCCTTACTGTATATAACCCAGCAGTCACTTACTGATAGCGTTGCCTTGTTTTTCTCAAAACTGCTGCATTCATTTAGACAGTGGTGATGAGGATGATGAAGGTCTTGGTCAGACACCTTACGATAAAGGTACATTAGTGCACGTATGTTACGCAAATGTACAAATCTGAGTAGTGAGATAGCTATCCAGTCAATGTTTTACCATTTAGTGAGTTACAGATTCGTTGGTACACCTGTTCAATTTCATGCAATCGAATGCAACAGCCCTCCAATAAATCCTGTTTGTTGAGCTAACTGCCTTGTGTTAAAAGGTGTTTCTAATATTTTGTCCACCCCTGTTTACACACGTAAGGGGGACAGTATATAAAAAAATGCCCCTCAGTGAATGGAATCCAATAAAACACCAAATATAGTATCGTATTGGTGCAAACAGGTATACTTAATAAACTGTTAACTCAGTGTATAATCATAGACTATATGCTCATACTTTAAATATATTTGAAACCTATGTGTACATTGTCGTATGCAATATTTAAAAAAAAAAAACTATCATAAGTCTATGCATATTTGATGTCTCTTTATCATTTAGTGCTTTACAGACTGGTGTCCATAAAATGTGTAAAGATTATTATTATTATTAGTATTTCTGCTGCAGATCTAGACGATCCCTTGGCTGATCTACTTGATGACTTGCTTCCAGATGAAACCAAGCCCGAACCTAAATCTAGCATACAGCAGGCCAAACCTGAAAAATCGGTGTCGTCTCCTTTAGCATCTCCTATCCTAAAGATTGAATCATGTGAGCCTTTAATTATCCGCAATTCTTAGTTTTCAAACTTTAATCAAACAGTCTATTAAGTTCTGTTTGTGTGTGTGTGTATATTCTTTGTTCATCAGCTAAGGCAGCAAAAAAACGAAGTGATGTTACGTTTGATGACGATAAAGATGACCTCATGGATGCACTCGGATTTGACAGTGATAAAAGCAATCCCAAGAAAAAAGAGACTGTGCTTTGGTCCAACAAGGGAAGGTAACAGCTTTGTTCTCGCTCTCTCTCTCTCTCAATCTTATTGTTGTCCTTATTTATAGCTCATGGTGATAAATAATTTCAGCTTTCGTGCTTTGGGATGCCACTAAAAACAAAGCCAGGCTTTGACGATGTTTTACAAAGCATCATCTTTCAGCTTCAGGCATATCAATTCTTTCCTAATTTGGTTTGCCTTCACTTCTGCTTTTTGATGCGGTTGCAAAAATGACTAACTTTTCCTGTCTTCTCTTGTATCTTAACATGGTCTCTTTCACCATTCCCTCTTGTTGTATGTTCTCTCAGGAGTGAGACCCCTCAGAGACCTCGTACTAAACTCGATGAGATTCTGGAGAGTTTGACTTCACCTCGTCTTCTGGAGCGACCTCCGACGGGCGAGAGGAAGGACCAGCCTCAGTCTCAAGAGAAGCAGCAACACGAGAAGACCTTCAGTGTGAAAGGTAATAGAGCACCCTGGACGTCTGCTCTCATAATGTATGAGCAAGTACTGTTTTAAAAGGAACATATTTGAAGACTAATTTTGTTCCTATTGATCAGAACCACTTCTAGAAGATGACCTCACATTTGGCTCCTATCAGCCCACGCTGGGATCCACGCCCGAGGGGCGCCAGTCCCGCAGACCGTCTGTCAGGTGTGTGTGTGTGCGTGTGTGTGTGTGTGTGTTCCACAGTTGGCTTTTGTGTCTGTCATGGTAAACTTAGTCTATATCCACGACTTTCCATTTCCGGGATTACTCCAGTGCCACAGGACATTCCGCCGGATGCATGTAATTTCGCCGATGTCCGTTACCTTCCACTTTCTTTGTGTTTTTAAACTCTGGTGGATTTCTGAGGACTGTGGTTAACTGCTCCTCAGATCTGTCGCACGACTAAAACAACTTTTGAACGCACACATGTTCCATCAAAACAAGTTCCTTCCCGAGGCTATTTTGCAGTGGCTCCGTGCGGAGTTTAGCATTGCCCGTGACATTTGTGATTGGTTTAAAGAAATGCCAATAAACCAGAGCACGTTTTTCTCCCATCCCAAGAATGCTGTGTGGACTAGCAAGACCCTGACTATGGTAAACTGAACACTACATTTTGTTTTCTTCTCATCATCAGATTTTCTACAGATGAGGTCAATCCCTCTACCCCAGAGAAAAAACCAAAACCCACCACCCCCACAAGGCACCGCAACTCAGCTGACTGGCTAGGCCTCAAGACGAAAGACGACCACGCCTTTTCAGAGGGTGATGCCAAAGGGACTTCAACAGAGTCTCCAAAGGCTCCTTCCTCTCCTTTATTAGAGAGGAGACCCTCCATGACTGCTAGTCATGCCACGTCTGCTGCAAAAATGCCAGCAGACACCCCTGCCTTAACTGAAAATATCACCAAACAAACCAAGGCAGAGATCTCTAAAAGCCAGCAGAAAGAAGAGGAGGAGGAGGAGCATGGCGATGATTGGTTAGCAGGAGCCTTGAGCAGGAAGAAGGCTATGTCAGTGTCAAACTCTGAGGCAAAAACTACCAAGCAGGAAAACTTTTTAGCCCTGGGGGAAGAAATGAATCTGGAGTCGACAGTTAGGTACAACAACAAAAAAGAAATACAGTGACACATACGATGACAGAAGACGTTTGTTTCTCAGTACTGAATGATAACTTGCTCTTGTTTTCAGTAAACAAGTCACTTCACAATCTCCCAGGGGCAGAGAGGACACTCTTACATCTGTCAAGGAAACTAGGTAAGATATTTGTTGTGTAAAACCAATAAACACATGAGATGTTTTTTTGGTGCTATTTTTATCGTTCTTCTTTTGTTTTGTGCAGCAGCACTTTTCTTGGTCAGCCCAGCCCCACTGCTCACTCCACTCCTGTCAGAGAGACGAGGACCAAGCAAGGTATTTATCCAAATAACTACTCTTCACTTACATGTATATACTGTGGCAACCCAGGGGACTTGAGGCAAGATTCACAATAGAAATAGACTGTGGGCCCTATCGTGCACCCGGCGCAGAGCCTGCAAAGCTGCAGTTTAAAACCGACCCAGTTTTCAATTTCCCGTCCAGCGCCCCACACACACACACACACACACACACACACACACACACACACACACACACACACACACACACACACACACACACACACAGGGAAGCACAGCATTACACAAACATGCAAAAGATTACAAATAAAAACATTACGGTCCACCATCATAATAGCAATGTGCCAAGGTACAAACGCGCCTGGCTTTTAAAGGGAATGGGAGATGACACTGATTGGTTTATTGCATGTTACGCCGAAAACGCACCTATTAATTAATGAAGACACTAAGTACAACCCTTTTGAACCATGCAACCGGCGCACAGACCCTTTTTTCCGCCGTCAAACTACCAAAAGTGGATTTGGACACGCCCTAAACACACGTGCGCTTCACGCCATGCGCTTAGATCGTTAAAATAGGGTCCTCAGAGTCAGTTAGCTTTAAACATAAAGTTTCTTACGAAAAAAAAATATTCAAGGAAAAGATTAGTGGGTCAAACTTTAACAGAGGATCCTTCCTGTCCGGAGTCCTTTGGCCTTCTTGTAGTCTTCTCTTAAAACAGACTGTTGTGTAGGGTTAGAGCAGGGAGAGAGAGAGGTCAGTCCTTTTTCCCGGCCGATGTCTCCTTCCCAGGCTCTTACCAAAAGCCAGAGCGGTGTTGCCTGCTTGGTCCTTTGTTCCCAAGTCTCATTTTATTCACTTACAAGAGCCACATCTGAGACATCATTCTGCCTGGTATCACATCACGCTCCTAATCATTTACATATTGTGCTCCTCCTCTCGTACAGATTCCATTCCCCCTTGCCCCTCAACTCCACCGCAGTCCCCTTCTTTAGTCACAGACTATACAGCCACCACCCAGCCTCACCCCCCCCCCACCTTAACATCCTCCTCAGCAACCGCTCCCTGTGTTAACGTAGACCTCGGACAAACTCTAAATTTGTCTCATCCCTCAGATTGCCCTCCTCAACTTACTGGTCCTTTGCCAGTCCATGCTGCTAGCATTAGCCCCACCCAGCCTCAGTCCCAACCTCATCACCTACCATCCAATAATGGATCCGGGGTGCAAAGAGGGCTCAGTCAGCTGCAGTTGATCAACCCTATCTCTACTATACCGCCTGGCTCAATGTGGTGTAGGTAATTTTGGGGAAATATGTAGTCGTTTTAGATACAGTATTCACTATTTGCTTTATGTCTAATGTGAGCAGGTCAATATGATCATTACTCACGGTTGTTTTCTTTTCCAGCCGTTCCACAGCTAAATGCATCAACTGCTGTCCAACAACAGGTATGCATGCTTTTTTGTAATAAGGTTGTCATAATTTGGGTGATCATATTTTTTTTTAAATCCTTTCCATATCTTCTGAAAAGGTGACACTTTCAGCAGACAGTCTGCAGCAGCTGCTTCTACAACAGCAGGTTAGGAACATCAAAGTCACCACTTCATTTAATGTGTAAGAACACATTTATCGCCTGGTTCGTGTTTGACTTGATTACTCTTCTCCTAAAGATGATGCAGTCCCAGCTGCTGTGTCTCGGGGGTGTTGTGGATCCAGGGGTCCTGCAGAGACTCAAAGAGAGAGAGCAGCAACCTGGAGATTATCCAGTTTTACAGGCTCGCATCATCCAACTGGAGGGACAGGTACATTAATGCTCTTGTAGTGATGAGAGGGAAACGAACAATAACCTTTCCTGTGGCCCCAAATTCCCTTCCTATGTTACCTCTATGTACATGCACAGCCTGAAACTCTTGTGTGTTATTGTCCAGGTGAAGACATTGCAGCTGGAGCGAGAGCAAAGCCAAATGTTGCTAGAGAGTGTCCAGCAGCGGCATAAACAGGATATGGAACTCATGGAGAACACACACAAGTAGTTTATTCCTCAACCACATACACCCACTCTGTGTTTTAGCACACACACACACACACGTTGCAATTAATGTGCATCGCCTGTTTACATGTTTACCATATATTATGCATAATTCCCTGCACTTCAAGCAGCTTATGTGTGTCTGTATGCTTAGAGCAGATGCTGTACGTATATTTCTGTGCATGTCCAGGGCTCGTGTGAAGCTGCTTGAGGAATCGGCAGCCCAGAGGGAGACACAGGCGCGGCAGGAGTGTGAAGACCTAATGGAACGTCTGGCCACTGTAACACGATCAGCTGAGCAGGAACGCTCTGAGCTGCAGACCCAGTACCAGCACAAACTGGCCATGGCCCAGCAAGACAGAGACCGCGAGGTGGAAAGACTCAGAGATTTGCAGAGGTACACCAGGGAAGCCTTTTCTATAGTAACAGCATGGTTTGATAACAATAGCAAGTACTGTATAATGACATTTATTCAACGGTTATCATGTCCTGACTGAAGTCATCGAAACCTACACAAATGAGTAAAGACAGGATGAAAAAAAAAAAAAAAAGTTCCATAGGCAACACAAGACAAGACGAAACATAGCCATGACTAAATATAGTCTGGAACGTGGAGCGAAAGACCTGCTCTGGGTTGTACTCAACTAAATTGTTCATACAGTATAACTCTGCAAGTCCCAGGATTAACATATTATATTTTATACTGAATAAATGACCTATAAGTTTACCATATATTTTGTGTATTTGTCCTTCTTTGCCGTCAAGGAAATCTGTCTTGGAGATGAAGAAAGACCACGAGGACCAGGTCCAGAGGTTGAAGAAATTAAAGGACGAGGAGATTGATGCAGTTACAAGCGCAACATCTCAGACCAGGTAAGATGTTATCAAAAGAAAAGCTGTTCCCATTTTCAATTAAACTACTCCTGTAAATACTAGTAGTATGTGCGGTTTATGTTTTTGTGTGGGAAATACCAGTTTCAGTGTGGATATTTCTATGACACACAGTATGTAGCAAGAGCAAAGGACTGCAGAATGTTTTTATTCTATTTTGGAAATTTAGTATGTCCGCGTTTCTTTTCTTTTTTGTTGTCCAGGTCTCTTACAGTGGTGATTGAGCAGATGGAGCAGTTCTCCTCTCGGCTGGGGGACATTTCTTCTCGGGTGGAGAGCACACATGAACACACGGCTCATGGCCTGGAGCAGGGGACACGGCACAGAGACGAGCAGCTTCGAAGTACCTCAGACACACACACACGCACATAAATGTGCAAACTTTGTACAAATAGGTCAAGATACGTGTTGTCAAATAGCATACTGTAGTTGGTATCACATTGCAAGAAGGTGAAGGTCATTCACTAAATGCCCGTTACAGTGATGAAGGACCGTCTGGCCCAGCAGCAGAAAGCCGTGGCGGAGGAGAGATCGTACTTCAAGGAAATCATTTCCAGGATGGACACACAGCTCAATGAGCAGCAGAGACAGCTCGAGAAGGTCAGGGCAAAATCGGTTTATTTGTAGTGTTCAGGTCGGCTAAAGTAACCCGCCTCCTTAAACAACAAAACACCGCTGCTAAAGGTTAACTCAGCCGGTAAGACTAATCCCCCTGTCTCCTTGTCCTACGTGTCACGTTTAACATGAGGATGAGACTAACTTGCCTGAGTGAGTGCAGGTTTTCCCTAATTCTGAAGGGGTTGTGGGCCCTCGGTATCCCCGGCAGTCGACAGCAAACAGCTTCCTCTTGAGCTGCTCCAGCATTGTCTCTCTCTGGACACAGCCAGCCCCAGCATTTTCACAGCATGTTCATTCAGGTTGTTTTAAAAAGGTGTATTTACAAAAGACTGGTTGTGGTCAGTCTTTGTCCCCGTGTTTTTCTTCAGCGTGTCTTTGTTGTAGTGTTGGTTCCGCTTCAGGCCCCTCCACCTCTGCTTCCTCAAACTCTTCCATGGATCTTCATCTCACCATCAATCTCCCACACACATGCGCATCTGGCTTATCAAGCCATGCACACACACGCCCCCTAATGTCACATGTCAGTATTACATGATCTGCGGCAAAACTGCGAAATGGGGCGCAGAGCAAAGAGGCAAAGCGCAGCGCCGGAACGTTCTGGAATTGGTTGCGGCTACTAAGTCAAAGTTGAAATAATTTGAACTTTAAGCGCAGCGCACAGCGGCAGTTATATATACAAAGTAACAGTTGCATAAGAAAAAAGGCTGAGTGCAAAGAATACAAAGAATATGCAATGGGCAGATGTAAAGTGCAGGATGAAGGTTAGTGTGAGTGTAGTGACTAGGGATGGGGTGCGGGGGGTTTAAGAGTCAGTGTCAGTGGGGGTCCGGGGGCCTTGTTGGTGAGGCTGACTGCCAGTTTGTGTCCGGTGATTGGCTACAATCTTTCCTGCCCGCCTCAGCATCCTGGATGCGTGCAGGTCATAGAGAGACGGCAGATTGCAGCCAATCACCTTCCCAGCAGAGCGGATGATACGCTACGCCATGTGTAGGCAACTTTTCAGTAGCATTAGTTTTGACCTAGCAGTACACCACAGGTGCATACAAACAAACAGATGCAATGAAGACTGATGCTTTTCCCCTTAAAGACTGACGATACCTTTTCTTTTGTATGCCTCAGGAGCGCTGGAAGATAACAGCAGAGCAGGCCAAGGCAGAATCAACCCAAAGAGGCCTTGAGGGAGAGCGACATGCCCTTAGTATGCAGATCAACATGGAAAGAGAGGAGCTGGAGAGAGCTAAGGTGAGCCTGGTGAACATCCACATGTATCTTGATTCTATGCGTCTCCCACTTACCTCTCCCATCTGTCTCTGTTCCCATCAGAGTGCACTACTGGAGGAGCAGAAGACAGTGATGCAGCACTGTGCAGAGGAGAGGAGGAAGCTGGCAGCTGAGTGGTCCCACTTCCACGCCATGGAGAAGCAAAGGCATGAGAGGGCTGAACGGGATATCAGCAGTCTCTTGGAGAAGAGAGAGGGCTCCATCATCAGTCTGGCACAGGTGATCCTCTTTTCAGTGTGACTATGTTAATGTCACTAAATATGATGGGATATATTCATAAAGTACATTTTGTTTAGCTTCTCTGGACCCCAAAGGACAAAATAAATGTAATTGTCCCTGTTTCTGTTGTAGGAACAAGCTGACTTAAAGCTTCACACTGCAGAGCTGAAACAAAAGGAGATGGCTGTGGCACAGGAGAGAGAGACTCTGGAAAGACTGAGAGAAGAACTGGACAGAGAGAAAGAGAGAATAAGCAGCACAGCCTTGAGACTCAAGACACGTGCCCAGGAGGTGGAGGCCTTTAGCAAGGTAGATTGACACCACACAGACCCCTACGTGTAGTAAACTGTCATATCTTAGTTTTGACTCACTATGCTCTTTGCAGCTCGCGGCAGAGAAGTTTGAGGAAGGAGAAGGAGCGTTGCAGGAGGCAAAACGCGTGGAGGCTGAGCACGAGGCAAGGCTCAGAAATATCCACTCCCAGACAGAGTGGCTAAGGCAGCAGGAACAACGAATCCTTCAGGTGCGTGTGTTACTTTACTGTAAGACCATTCTCTGTGATATTCTTCAGATTGGGCTTCTATTTTACAAAAAAATATGAACACTAAATAAGTGGTAACTGCGTGGTAGTACCTGAACACTTTTTATTACAGGAGCGAATGCGGTTAAGTCACCTGCAGAAGGACACAGAGAGGCTGCAACTAGACACGCCGATTACCTCTTTAGCACAAATGATTCCACCCACTTTACCAGGTGAGGTCAATTCTGGTAATTGACTTTCATTCAACAAGTAGTTACTCATACAAGTTAAAAAATAAACCCATTTAATAAGTATAACATTTTTTTTTAATCTGTAGATGCAGGTTCAGTGTTGCCAAACCCTGAGCTGTCATCGACCCTGAACATTCCCCCTCCTACTTCATTTGCCAACTCGCAGTCCATGGCTCTACAGGCTAGTCTGGCTCTGTGGAAGTACACTGCAGAAAAGGTAACCAATAGAAACACTTTGCCTAAGCATAAAGTCACTTAAGTACTAATAACGTCACATCTCCATTTTGTGTTTAAATAACTATTTGTATAGCACCTTTTCATACAATTAAATGCGGCTCAAAGTGCTTTACAGTGTGGTCTTAAAACAAAACACAAATTAAAAACTACATAAATGACACGTAAGAGAATGAAAAACGAAGGCATTATGCTAAAAGTAGAAAAAAGTGGCAGTAGAAAAAGAACTAAGAATGAACCACTAACTAAATGCCAGCCTTAATAGGTAGATCTTCAGTTGAGTTTTTAAAAGTCAGAGCTTGCGTTCTTTATATAACGGGGCAGGGTGTTTGTCTCAGAGCATAGAAGCTGAAAGCAGATTCTCCACTTGCTTTGTGGGCTGTCAGCATTAACGTGTTAATCACGATGCGATTAAGGGCCGGGCATAACGTGTTTTTTTTTTTTTGTTTTTTTTAAATTGCATTAATCGCATGCCGCCATTTATTAATTTATTTTCACTTCACGACTTCCTAGTAACACATCCTGCTGCTGCAGGCATGATGGAGCAAGACAGCAGCAACACAATTATGAATGGCCCTTTTTATTTTCTAAAACTCCCGGACGGGTTGAAAGCCACATGCACATCGTGTAAAGCCAAATTAAAATATCACCGAAGCACGTCAAGCTTGAGCCAACACCTACAAGCTAAGCATAGTACTACAGTTAACGTGACTCAGGTTGATGCTAGCAGGCTCAAGCAAAGCACTATTTTGGAGAGTGGTAGTTGCTGACCTGCAAAAAAATGACTACCACTCTTGCGAAATGGGTGGCCTGTACAACATGAAGAAAGCAGCCAAAATAGAACCGCTGTAAAGTGATGCAAGGTGATCACTGGACATCAGTAATTATAATTTGAGTTACTGCACACTATATTGACTCAAGATTTGAATGTGACTAGATTCACACTTTTTACAGTAAATACAAATCTTAAAATAAAGTTGTCACTTTCTATGCATTCATGATGAAGATACTCGTAAGAATAGTTTTCCATTGTTATGTAAACAGTTCTGAAATGCTGAGATTTTAATCATGCAATTAACTGTAGAACTTAAATTTTTTTGAAGTAGTTTGACAGCCCTAGATTTAGCTCATGTCCCAGTGGTTCTAAAACCTTTGCTGAATCCATCACACTATTGATAATAAAACCACTGCAAACAGTTAACTGCTCATGAGTTGTATTGATTTTGACTTCAGATTCCTTAAATTCCAAAGAACAGTTACTGTAAGTTTTTAAATTTGTCAATATAAAATTAATCTTCAACACCTTAACTTTGCTGTGACTGGGCGTTCCCAGGCCAGTGTGGGGATGATCTCTCTCCACCTAGTCCTGGGTCTTCTGAGGACTCACAGCTCAATACATTTCTAAACAGGCAAACTACTACATGTTAATCACACACAGATTAATTTAGCCAACTATGAAAAGGTAATTATTCTGTTACCTTCTGTTAATATTACTTTCTCTACACAGGACCGTGAATACCTCCGAGATGAGCAGATCTTTTTAGAGAATTTGAAGAAGAAATCTTACAAGTCTCCCTTCAACACAGATTGAACTAGTAAGATTTGTCACTTTGTGCCATAATGCTTGTTTTTATACATCTTATTAAACATGTTTCAGATCAAATGTGTTTATTTTTAATGCAAACAAATTACTGCATTCCATATACTGTGACAGACTTCTGAATCAATCCCAGACGGGTGTATCTGCTTAATCATCGATTTCATCTGCAAGTTAAGAAAAAAAGGAAATTAGAACATTTACACTAATGTAATACATACTACTATAGTTACTACAGTTTCTGTATCTGCAGTCAAGCCTCAGGTTACCATGAGTCCACACTTAAGTTCAGACAGGGATAACTTTTATCATCACTGGCTTGACTTTCATTATCAGCAGCAGTTTTACCTGTAGAACTTTTCTCAGCACCCATGGGTCTTCAAGGTCTTGCTCTGCAGATTGTTAAAACCTGTAGGAAAAAAGTTCACATCTGATCAAGTGTTCAGATTATGCACGCCAGAGGTAAAATGTTTGACAATATTTCTCAGAACAGCTATTGCAATCGTCAGTTATCGCATAAGACGGCACTTCCTATGCAGCAGTTTTCATCACTGAATCAGTGGCAACGTGGATCACAAGAAGCATTGGGGTTACACACCTTTTCACCAGGCCTCCTCATTTTCCATCAATGCCAAGTGGGACAGAAGAACCATGTTCCTGTAACAAGACATTTCATTAGTTATAGTTCCATCAGCAGTATGCGACTCCCACACAATCAGTCTGCAGATAGCTAGTCAGATACCATTGGTTTCCACAGTTTTTTCAGACAGGGATAACAAACTCATCATATACACTGCAGAAAGTCAGGAAGGATTACCACCACTTAAGCCAGTTTTACCTTTCATTACGATGAAAGACGTTGCACGTCCCCAGGCCCAGCCTCTACCGCCCCTAGTCCGGTCCTTCGAGGGCCCCTGGGCCTTCACGGCCACCAGTGTGGCAGCTCACCAGAGCCCAGTGGTTCATCCACGAGTGGTGGGCCCATAGGATGGAAGCACGTCGCTTGTGCTGTGCCCGGCGGGCTCCGTGTCAAACCCGGCTAACAGGGGCTCGCCGACGAGCCTTCCCTCTGGGCCTGGCTCCAGACGGGGGGAGCTTTTTGGGGGCTAGGTAGCTCTCCCTGACGATACGATGAAGTGAGCCGAATTCCACATCAGCCAAAGCTGCCTGTTAAGTTAAATATAAATCAAAACATTAACGTTAGATCCCTAATCAAAGGCATCAGGGCACGAGCCAAGGGAAGGCCACGTGTCCGTTTTAAATTAAACGATGCAACGCTTTCATGGTCATGTTACTTCACGCGCCTGAGGGGATTATATACCGGTCACGTTACGCCGATTGTCCAAAAATCACCTGCTTACATTCCCCTTTGTAACTTTCGCTCAACAGTCTTCTTACACGTGTTAGCCTAAACTTAGGATAGCTAGCAACTAGCCTAGCACGCTAGCACAATTCATATGGAACCGCATTCAGACTTCCACATAGGCCTACTTAAGTCTCATTAACTAATCATACAATATTACCTGTTCATGGCGGCTCATCTGCAGTTAACTCCATAATTAGATATAAATGCATCACATGTGAAAACCATAGACAGTATATGAAACGCCATGCTGGATCGTTCCGCATCTACCACGCTGCAAATGAAGGAGTGCAAGAGCGAAGATCTCGCGTGGAAACGCTTTTATATGTTGTAAACGTCACATCCCACGTGATTACTGGCTGGGCGTGGTAAAACTTCAACGTGTATTGAATGTGCTTGCAAAAAATATTAACAATAACTATTCCAAAATTGACTCTATACTAAGGTTTCTATATTTAACAATAAATATAGGCTATGCTTGTAAAACGTGTAGGCTAATAATAGAGGGGGATTTCATTTATGTCACAATATGAGATGCCAAGTCGTGGTCATACCTCTTCAGATTCACTATTTGAAATATTGCATAAATAAGGAATCAACTCTAAAAGATAATGTTGTTTTACAATTAAACTTTCAACTCAAGGCCCACTTACATGCTTTCAACCACATCTGCTATCTGCAAATGCAGAAAGCTCCAGAAAAGATAAGTGGACTTTGAGTTAAGATTTTTTTTTTTTATCATGGATGATCTTTCACGCCCATAATCTGTAGCCTATGTAATTAGAAATTAGATTATGGTCGTTATATTAAAATATTGTCATGTAGGCCTATCCTAGAAGAAGGAATGATTTGTGTTTGTCAAAAACATTTGGAATTTAAGACAATATAAGTTAATTGTATAGGCCTATTTGGTGAATTGTTCTCTACATAATAGGCTTAAGCAGATGTTTGAAATTGTTCAGATAGATGATCTGGTTTCCTCAGGAGCTCTTGGAGACAGGGCAGTCAGCTGCGCGCTCCTCCAGCTCCATCACTACCATTCCCCTTTCAGTCACTAGGGAGAGACTCTGAACTGGAAAGCTGCTGTTATCACACTCAAAGAGTCCCACAGCAGGCTGATAGGAGCACAGTCTGCACCGCACCGCCATCCACACACCGGCCTGCGGGACGCGTCGCTCTCTCCGCCCGGGATGGAGAAAGACGCCTCTGAACCGGACCCATCCCGCCAGCGGAACGGGGTCGTGGGCGTGCTGTACGGAGAGTTCACCGACATGCTCAACGACGGGGTCCGGTACTCGGTGAGCTTGACGGAGAGCGCTCTGACCGTCCAGAGGATCTCCTCATCACCCGGCCGGACTAAGGTGGTTTTTAACTTGACCGACTGTGTCGGCTGCCGGGCTTACAGAGGGCCGGACAGCGCGGACGTCGGCGCCTACTTTACAGCCTATTTCTACCCGTTCAAGAGGCGCTGGATGAGCGCCGGAGTGGCCCGGCAGAGAGTGGAGCAGTGCTTTCGGGTCGCGCTGGTCCAGGACCCGCTCGCCAACCTCCAGGAGGCGGAGAGGTGGGCTCGTGCCATCCGAGATGCCTCCGTGCTGCAGGCGCCCCGGAGAGACGGTGAGCACTGTGGGAAACATGGGCCACATCAGTTTAAAAGCTTGAAGGATTTATATTCAACTTTATTTTTACAGATAGCATATCTAAGGAGAAGACTATCAAATAGTTTTATGTGAAGATGATAAAACACTATCAAGTGTACAATCAGCTCAGTCACAGGTAGCCTATAAATAGTCTGATGGTCATTACAGTGATTAAGTGACTTCTCTTTTTATATAACACAAGTCTAGGAGAGCCTTTGAGGGAGCAATTAAAAGTAGACTAAGTAGACTGAGCTGAGTCTCACAAAGCCCCACATGAAAGCAGTACACCTTTCCATTGCCAAAAAACAGGTTTGGCAGGTTTGGTTTCCATCTGCTTTCTACCTGCAGTGAAAGGTGATCTGCCAGCAGCAATTACAGCTTCCTCATTCATTTAAACAGCCCATGAGAGGGTTGATTCTGGATTTGGACCCTGCTGTAAATGCACACACTCACACACACTCTCACAAAACTGACTAACTTAAATAGTTAGATTTTCTACTGATCCTCTGTCAGCAGAGAGCCGCTCAGGCTTCATTATTCAAATTCCCACTGAGAGTTTATTGTTAACGGCTGGAAAAAATCACATCAAAACAAAGCCTGCTTTTCACCCTGCTTTTGCAGCAGCTACGTCTAATTAGGTCTCGTCATGTCTCGCTCTGTTTAAAATGCAGACTGTCCTCAGGTTCCTTTGTCTTCCAATCTCATTAGCTTCTCTGCGCTCCACCCTGGTATACAATGAGATATTCATTATTAACATGAATATATGAAGAAGTGTTTATGCAGCTAATTACCCCCATCACTCATTTGGGAGGAAGTGGTGATACTTGCTGATGATGAGACAAAGCTGTTCGGGTCCCAAAATAATTCATCATTTGGGAACAAACTCAGAATCAGCTATGTCAGGTCAGGTAATATCCTTTTACTCATAGAAATATAAAGCAGGCATGCACTCGTGGGCAGTCAGAGCATGCAGATCAAAGAGGAAGCGGATATTTGACTTGACAGTGACTAATTTGGAATGTTGGTCGCCATAGATGGAGGAAAGTTTTAGTAGTGGGATAAGGAATAAGCCTCCAGGTGTACTGTGCAAACAGGTAATAAAAGAGAGAGAGAGAGAGAGAGACAGTGGGCTTCTGTGTGATGAGGAACAGAACACATTCACTCTGGTCTGCAGCCAGAAGGAGTTTGGGTTTCAGGTTTCAGCCTGCCAGGCAGGCAGGCAGGCAGATGGCAACCTGAGAGGTAACTGGGTGCCCCCCCCCACACTACCCCGTCACTGTCCTCACACTGGACTCATCAAAGAACTTCAGCATGGGAGGTTTTTAAATCACACATACTAATGAACCAGCTCCGACATCTAACAGTTTTCCAACATGGTCTCTCATCCCAGTTTTTTTTTTTTTTTTTTTTTGTGCCTCTTTTGAACACATGCGTGCGTCTCAGTGAAGATCATATCATTAATTTATAAGCTAGTTTTAGCATTCCAGATCCAGCAAATAATACAGTATTTATCAGAATATGATATGCAATTTAAATGAGTAATGTTGTGGTAATAGATGCAGCATAATTGCTGCTTTACTGCCTTGTCGGAGAGGGTGGATGAAGGTCAGTGTGATTCACTAATCCCCTTATAGTGTATTTACCGCCTAAATTAATTGCGTGCCATCTCATCTGGTATTGCAGCTGGAAAGGTTGGATTATAAGTGCAATTGCAGCGCAAGATTGGTATTTAGTCAGAGAGGTATCACTGTGACTCACTGAAGAATGAAGTGGATAAACATGGCATTTAACATGTGAAGGTATAGTTTACAATTACTACTTATTTACTT
This sequence comes from Perca flavescens, assembly GCF_004354835.1. Classification (NCBI taxonomy): domain Eukaryota; kingdom Metazoa; phylum Chordata; class Actinopteri; order Perciformes; family Percidae; genus Perca; species Perca flavescens. The sequence goes on along the minus strand of NC_041345.1, from coordinate 7,559,805 downwards.
CAATTTAGATTGGGTGATGGCACCGATACTCTCACAGGGTTTTTAATCTCTCTGCAGGTTAATTGGAATGAATGAGTCGTAAATAATGAAGTGCATACACTATGATACAGTCCTGCACATGCTAATGGTTTGCTACAGTATTTCCCCTGATAGTTGACAGATATCAGTGAGAATGCATGCAAAGGAGAGAGATGATGGTTACTAGTTTTGACTTTGTCTACTAGTGGCTGCCTTCATTGCTACTGGCTGTGTCCTTTTCTGCTTTTCAAACAGCTGGCAGGAGACCAGTTCAACATGTATTCATTGTTGAATTTTACATTCTTTTGATTCCATTTGTGCGGCGGTGTTATGACGACATTGTGGATTATCTAGATTTTTCCCCAAACTTCTGTGTCTGACCCCAGTGCTTCACTTAACATGGCAAATTCCTATACGAGCTATTCCTGTGCCAAAAGGGGATTGGAAAGAGCTGCAGTCTGTTCAGCTCCCACAAAAGCCACTGTTTTCCAACAGCCGCAGGGTCAGGTGTGTGTCTGTCAGTGTGCGATCTCTCCTCCCTGGGGGGCTCTGCTGAAGCCGCCGCGGCCTCCTCAGTGAAGGAGACAAGAGCTAAATGCGTCACCAGGCGACCTCTCACCCCAGCCAACATCTCGGCTCCTCCGGAGCCTTTCGTCTCCTGCTCCGTGACATGCGGCTGTGATGGTCTGTCAACAACCACCCTCCCCAATCCCCCCCATCCTGGTGATGTCTCAGTGGGCAGTTGTGTTTATACCCTTTAAACCTCCTCCCCTCGTCTCCAGCAAACACTCACCCAACCTTGCAACTAATGCAGCTTGTTTGCAGACACATGAGTCCCGTCTGGATATAGTGCTACTCCTGAACAGGACGTCTTTCACTGCAAAGCCCACATATTTGTTTCTGCTCCGAGAGGTTTCTTGAAGTGCGTCATCGTTTAATAACATATCCCACCTGTGCTGCAGTATATAGATACTGAAGGTACATAGCATCTTTATTTAGTACTTTTTTTGACAATCAGCACTGGTGATGCACTTGTGGCTGCGAGATGGTAACGCTTCTCTCTCAGCTCAGCACTTGTCAACACTGTCACATTCAGTCTGCCTGTCACCTGGCTGCCTGTGTGTGTGTTTACCCACTTGTACCTGTGAAATACACACACTGCGGTTGAAAGTTTGCTTGCCGGTGTGACGGGCAGGATGTGTGTCACTTCATATCACAGACAGATTTCACAATCACCCTCAAACCCTGAGACACACACACACACACACACACACACAATATGTGCAGTGATTCAGAGAATCTGGAGCCATGCAGGCTACTGAAGGTGCTGGACAAGACATAAAAAACCATCTATGCTCTAGGTATCCTGAATTCCGGTGTCCACGTAGATGCTGATCTGTATTTGTTTAGGTTTGACACAAGGGTGTGTGTGGGTTTACTGTATTAACTGTAAGCACACTTAAGTGCATAACCTGATACGCAAGCTCTTTTACCGTCAGTTTCTGCTATATTCTGGAAGTTTAGAGAGGACCTTTTGTGTCTGAAAGCCTCATTGTACTCTGATAAAAGTAAAAAAAACTAACAATGGTAACCCTGTGTGGGTGAATGGAGGCAGAGTTTGGCATGTGCCTGTGTGTTTTCGCACTCTGTCCTCACTCTTCCTGGTAACACCTCTTTCTTTGAGATATTTCTGTACCTCTGCAGAGCCCTATCATCACGGGCCAAATGAGGTAGAGGGTGCAAGTACTGCATCAGTGCAGCACAGGTTACACTACTTTTATAATAAGGCTCAGACAGCTCAGACAAGGTAGACAGATGTTGTCACAGTGTCACAAAAAGGCATCTGGCATCTTAAGGCTGATTTATGCTTCTGCGTGGAATCAACGGCGTACCCCCGCAGACCCCTCTGCGTCGCCGCGAACCCCCCTCTGAGCCCTCCGCTGTAGCTCAACGTGCACCTCCAAAAATTTGTAACTTTGCGTCGAGGTGACGCAGACTGCAATGACTGTGATTGGTCAGCTCGTCCTGTGTGTTGATAGCCTAGTAGTCTATAGTTTGTAAAGTATATGTCAGTAACGTTTTGATATTAGCACTTCGCCAGCAAGCAGTACTTGTGGGCAGTTGTGCTAAAGTTTGCTTGCTAATGTAACATAAACTGACTGGCAGACACCTCGCAAATAACCTCAGACTTATTTTCTGGTTACAGTAACTAGGTCAGTGGATTTTACTGTGTCTATTTCTGGATACTTTTTTACAAAATCTAAGCAAGAAAAGGCCAAACAAATAAGATTAATATTTTAGCACGACAGTCTATGGGGTTTGCCATTCTGAGTACCGTTTCGGTGGTGAACGACACAGACACAGGCGACACCGAACTTTGAAGCCACACGCCCCCTAGCGTTATGGCGGTGACATGCACCGCAATGCAAAGCAACCCCGACGCAGAACTCACAACGCTGTAGGAGCGACGGCGTAGCTACGGCGTGGAGTTGACACAGCAGCATAAAACAGCCTTTACTGTATCTCTCTTCATTCATTTACATGATACGCAAAAGATGGTGGAGTTTAACCCCCCCATCCCATTTTGTGTTTCTGGTCATTTTGTCTGCCTGACAGGTGATACCAAAGTCCGCAACACCTGCAGCCAAATAATTATGGTGGAAGTTGATACTGAAATTTCTGTCCTCCAGTCCCCCAAAATGATTCATCTGATATGGTCTCCGGTGTGTGTCTGTGTCTGCTTTACAGGGCAAGGGCAACGGCTGAAAAATCTGCCTCCAGACTAAGCTTCGTTCCGAATTCACTTTAAAAAGTTGCAAACCTTTTAGTAGCGGCCAGTACAACAATTTAAACCTGATGTGAGGTGGAACAGTACCTCATTATAACTCATTAAGGCAAAAGTCATGTAATAGCTATTCATGTAATGCAATGAAATAATTTGATATTCAATACATTTCACTACAACCATTTTGAAGGTTGTATCCAACTACTACTCAACCACTCGAGCTACAGCCACCTTTATATCATCTGGGGAGCGTACGGGGTCCTACGTTTTTTTTTACAGTAATATGACATTAAGGAGACCTTAAGGAGAAGGTTATGTGTCAGACTATTTTTTTGGGCCAGGACCAGTCACTTCCTGGATTCTCCATTGATGGAATGTCAACTGCTCCTGAATTAAACAAATGAACTTTAAAGGTGCTTGTAGTTTTTAGTTTTTTAAGCTAAGCTAACCGGCTGCGGCTACATCTTTAGCATACAGACATGAAAGTGGTATCTCTGTTCTAAACCAACTCTCAAATACTTCCCGAAATATTGGAACTATACCTTGAACAGACACATAGAGAAGTGAATCCCCCATCCACCCCCCACCCCCCTCCCCTCCCCAGTTTTCTCTCTTCATATAGTTGCATCTTTTGACATAAGCAGCAGGAGGATTAATAAAATGTCACAGAATTGCTATAAATAATCAGTGCAATTGTAACTGAGAATCACCTGTAAGCCCTCTCTCCTAAAAGAATAGCACATTAAATTAACATTAAGCAGCTTCTATTTGGATGCTGTCGCAGCCTCTGACTTTACCTTATCATGCTCTTTTTTTTTTTTTTACCCTCAGGGATGAGCCGACCCTTATACATTCTTTTATATATTTAATCATATGTAAGAAGGCCTCCTCTTGTCTTCTTGCTTCATCTCTATCCTCGCCTTCGCTCACATCCACCTCCCTCTGTCTGACTCAGGTGTGGTTTACGCGGAGGTGCGTCGGCCCTGCAGAGTCATGATTCTGGTGAACCCTCACAGCGGCCGCGGCCAGGCTCTCCAGCTCTTTACTGGCCACGTACAGGGCATGCTCACTGAGGCCGCTGTTCCCTACACACTCGTCATCACAGGTCAGTAGCACTGTAGACTATATCCACGATGTTCCACCTCCGGATTGCTCCTGTGCCGCCAAATATTCCGCCAGATGTCACTCTTTTCAGACGGATGTCCGTTTCCTTCCCCTTTCTTTTTGTTTGCATTCTAAGCTCCGGTCGATATATGAGGACTATGATTAACTGCTCCTCAAATCTCAGCAGGGTAAATCCAGACAGCTAGCGAGACTATCTGTCCAGTCTGAGTTTTCTGTTGCACGACTTAAAAACAACTTTTGAACGTATACACACGTTCCACCAAAACAAGTTCCTTCCTGAGACTATTTTCTAGAGGCACCGTGGCTTAGATAAACAATGCCAATAAACCAGAGCACATTTTTCTCCCATCCCGTAATGCTGTGTGGACTAGCCAGACCTTTCTCCGCTGTGCTGTGGAGGATGGTTTGGCAGAGCGAGACTAGTAGTGTTTACATACTGTACACATGCAGACCTTTATTGTTCATGCATTTAGCTGGCTTCTCCTGAAGGTCACCCAGATATTAAATAGAGATGAACTGGATTAAACCTTCAACCCCAGCGTGTGACAATGACGCTAAGAGTTTGCAAACACCTAACCAAACTTTTATTTTTAGAAGCAATTTCGCCCTCTGCAGTTATGATGCATTATTTGTGCAGTCACAAATTCACAGGCCACATCTGCAGGCACCCAAACGCTTATACACATTCAATTCCCGTTTCAGTCGCCCCAGCTGCTCCACATTCTGCATGAGTTGCTGGTGTCTTTCTGTGACCTTAAAGAGTGCCATGTGTTGGTTATTGTCATCAGAGGCTCTGCACTTCAAGTGACCTATCTTTGAATACCATGGAGCTTCTGGGAAACAGAGAAAGGCTTTAATGCCAAAAGAGAAAAAAAAAATCTTGGACAGTGCATCATTTTTAGCCTCCACTCCAACCTGGTTTGGCAGGGTTTGACAGGTAAGAAGCCATGAGTGGATTAACTGGCACAACCCATTTACCCAGCATGAAGCTCCTTGATAAATGTATCACACAGCCTTTGCCTGAGGTAGGACACGTTCCAAAGGAGGTGCCTCTTGTGTCAGCATGTACCTTTTACATACTGTATGAAGCTTGCAGTGTACCAAGCTTCATCTTTACCCTAGTTTACCTCAGAAGAAGGCGGTAGAGTGTTACACGAGAACGCTGCATTTAAAGTGAAACAACTTGAATTTACCCGAGATTTCAAGTGTGTCTTTATATATTGCACGAACAGAGTGTAATCGCCAGCCATAATATGTGCAGCTCAAAGAAGAATCAACAGCGGACATGACAGCTGGGTTACATGAAAACCACAAGCCCCGTCATCAAATTTAGGTCGATGTATGTGTTTGGCTGCTGCCCCCTTGAATAAGGTCCCAAGTGTTTGGGAAGTAAAGCATCAAGCCGAGCCCCAGCAGGTTTAAAATGCTGAGTCAGCTGTGACTCCCTAACTGCCTCTGTCTGTCAACACAGTACTGCATCACCGCCTCCAGCATCCCCAGCACACGGCAAACAAACAGCAGCAACACGGGGAGCATCGCGGGGGGAGAGAGAGGTCCAGGATAGTGTAGGGGGGACAGGTAGAGGTTGAGCAAAGTGAAAGAAGAAGAGAGGGCAGTGGTTCATATTTCAGTTCTGTCCTCAATCAATACTTGAGCTCGGGCAGAAAAAATATTTCCTTCATCATGGCAGTGCATCAATACTTGCTAACTTCTTTGTTGTCTGCCTTCCTTTCTCTCGCTTTCTAAAGCTGTCTCTCTCCCCCATCCACACACACACACACACACACACACACAAACACACACATTACCCTGGGGAGTCTTGGCTGGTAGGACTGTTAGACTTTAATGCTGGCAGGATGAGCCCACAGAGAGCCCCTGCAGAGGGACCCTCTCAAGGATGCTGCCAATAAAACAGGCTGAACAAATAGCTCAGTCCTCCGCCAGCGCATTAACCAACACTCACATGCACACACACACACACACACACACATACTGATTACATGCATCCAGTGAATGCACACACACACATATGTAGATATTTGCCAGTCACAGATGTTTGTAGGGCGGTTAAGCTGCCTTGGAGCTGTTGAGTGGCCGCTGGATGGGCTAATGTGATATGTTTGGCCTGATAAGGGGGAATTGAACCTCTTTTCTGCCTAATCTCCCTGATCCTACCCCAGAGGCTGGCGATGAAGGCAGCATGTCTCTTTCTCTGCCCTTGCCCTTGTTTTTATTTTGCCACTATTTTGTCCCACACATGTCCTGTTTTGTCTCTTTTCTTTTTCTTTCTTCCTCTCGTCTTTCCTTCAGAGCACCAGAACCACGCACGGGAGCTTGTGAGGAAGGCGGACCTGTCGCAGTGGGACGCCCTGGTTATCATGTCGGGAGATGGGCTGCTGTTTGAGGTGCTTTGACTTTAGCCCAGCCTATTGATATGATAATTGTCACATACGATTCAAAGTACATTGATAAAAACAAATCAAACAAAAATATAAAGTGAAATACAATACACACTGTTATATGTATTCCCTTAATAATTGTCCTTTACCATATGTTTTTATGATTTGAATAATGTATGTGATGTTTTTTGATACAGTCAATACATACATTAAAAGGAAATGTCTTTCACAGATGGAAATATAAACTCTCCCACCCGTTTTTATTTTTAACAATTTTTCAGAATACGCCTGGAAAATTTTAAATATGTACTCGTATTTAAAAAAAGAAAAGTGTGTGTGATTCTAACATCTACAATCTCTGCAGCCATTGATTAATAGTCTTGGTTTTTGTTCTGCAGATGCTTCCCTGTTTTAGTTATTTAAAATGCTTCGGGTTCCCTGATAGTACAATACTTGACACACACACACACACAGCTGTAGCTATCAAAACACATTTTATCGAAACTTTTTAGTCACACATATACACTACTTTCCATTTCGGACCGTGATCTGACTCTCTTTCCCTATTTGTTCTTGTTCATTCAGGTGATAAATGGTCTGATGGAGCGAGAAGACTGGCAAGAGGCCATCCAGACCCCTCTGGGTATTCTACCAGGGGGCTCAGGCAATGCCCTGGCTGCCTCTGTCCACCACTACTCACAGTGAGTCGGTCCATTAATGAGTCATTTAAATGCATGGACCAAGAGTACAGAAGAAGAAGAACTTTCCTCAGCCCAAAACGATTTATCTCCTTTCGGTGTAATTATGCTAAAGGCTGACTTGGCACATCATTCCTCAAGAGGGAGGAGAGACAGTGGAGCAGAGTGGAACTGCTTCGCTGTGCAGCAGAGGTCACATCAGGCTGCTGATAACTCTCAAAGGAATTATGTAATGGCTTCAGAAACTTTTTAAGAGGGATTACTGTATAGTCCAGAGTGCAGCTGTGCGACCAGTCAACCCAGCGCGTGTCCAGGGTGTCATCTCCGACTGCTGGGTGGCTGTGGGCATCAAAGAAAAAAACAGGAATATATTTGTCACCCTAGGGTGTTGTTCTTGTGCTCCCCTACAATCTGCAGGTGTAGACAGACCGTAGCCAGGACATTAGATTACTGTGGTCATATTTCCAAGTGTCCCCCTCCATCCTCAGTTGTTGTGCAACGTAATTCTCACAGCAATACTAATTAATAACACTCTCCAGGGGCGTCGGACTGGGGGGAAAAAGGGGACTGAGTACCCAGGGCCCTCATGTGAGGAGGGCCCAAAAAGATGCTAGAATTAATAGCTGTGGTTGCAGGGAGAGGCCCATAGAAAATGCCTTTCTACAGGGCCCAGAATTTTGAGCTATGCCCCTGACACTCTCACTTGATGTTGTGTCCTGCGATGTTTGTTTCTAACTCTTGATGTGTGTAATTATATCTCTCAGGTCCCCCCCAGCGTGGAACGAGGAGCTTTTATTGAGCTGTGGCTTCATGCTGTGCAAAGGTCTGGTTGGCTCCATGGACCTGGTGTCGATACACCTGGCCTCTCGGCAGCGCCTCTTCTCCTTCCTCTCCCTGGCCTGGGGCTTCGTGGCTGACGTGGACATCGAGAGCGAGAAGTACCGCCACGTCGGAGCGATCCGCTTCCTGATGGGCACCCTGGTGCGTCTGGCTTCCCTCCGAGTCTACCAGGGCAGGTTAGCGTATCTGCCTGTTACGGAGGCCCCAAAACCTCCCAAAGGGAGCATCAAAGCTAACCCCCCACCCTCCACGCCGCAGCACCCCTCGCTCTGCTTCTCCCTCCCCTGTCGGCTCATCCCTAACACCTCTCCGAACCAGAACTCTCGCCGCAATCACAACAGCACAAATTCCAACCGCAACACCATCACCAACTCCTCCAACAACACAATCACGACCAATAGACCTGAGACCCAGAGTGATGGCAAGACCAGAGCACCGGTGGACTCTCAGCTTCCTGGCCTGGACCAGCCGGTCCCAGAGAGCTGGACGGTGGTCAAGGAGGAGGGCTTTGTCTTGGTGCTGGCTATTTACCAGTCCCACCTGGCTGAGGACCTGTGGACAGTCCCTAGTGCAATGGCAGACGACGGGGTGATTCACCTGATCTACGTGACAGCAGGAATCTCCCGTCCAGCCCTCCTGCGCCTTTTCCTCGCCATGGAGAAGGGCGGCCACTTGGAATGCGGCTGCCCCCATCTGGTGTACGAGAAGGTGAAGGCCCTGCGGCTAGAGCCCATCTCTCCACAAGGCATGATCACTGTGGATGGGGAGATTGTGGAGTACGGGCCTGTTCAGGCTCAAATCCACCCAAGACTGGCCAGACTCATTTGTGGATGAACTGGGATTATCTTAATCTTTTTCTGGCTGTAGCGCTTTCTAGTTTGGCCTTTTATATTCAGCGCCAATTTCTTTCTGTATGCTGTGTTTTCAGAAGTGCCAAAGACATATTATCAACCTCTGGTTAATTCCTCTATTTTTCTACAGAAACAATGTGTCTTATTTTTATGGACTTCCACCCCGTTCTCTCTTTCCCTCATGATGTTTGATTCAGGGTCAAAGCAATGGATGGTTGTTCTTGCTGCTGGCTGGTCCCAGCTTAGAGAAACGGATAGAGGTGTGTGTGTGTGTGTGTGTGTGTGTGTGTGTGTGTGTGTGTGTGTGTGTGTGTGTGTGTGTGTGTGTGTGTGTGTGTGTGTGTGTGTGTGTGTGTGTGTGTGCGCATATGTGGAGCTTCGGCACATACCAGTACAGTGGCTGAGGATTGCATTGTGCACTCTGCTGTCGGACCTCATAAGCATGACACACGTGAAGAGAAGTACATTTTCCCGTCCTGGGAGGCTCTTGGAGAAACCACGGCCCTTGTCCCACTGTACTACTCCAGGCCAACAATCTCCCTCTTGGGCAACCTCTCTGACAGCACTGCCTCCCCCTCAGCCTGGTAAAGAGGAGCATTTTTTTTTTTTAGCTGAGGAGATATAAATCCCCCAGGAATTGGATGTTGAAACAAATCTTTTATCTTTGATTAAAGCTTATGTAAACTCGAACAATACCAGATCCAGTCACACTAAGCCGTGAATCCCCCACCCCCCCACCCCCTCTCCTCTCCTTTATGTGTGTGAAAACTTCTTCCAGCTGATGATACATGAAGTGCTAGTGGAGCAGAGAGAACCCTGCACCACCGGCCGATCCACTTCATGCCCTGTCTGTTCTCTTACCCTGCTTCGTCTGCAACCATCATCAAACTGTAGGAACCGCCTCCACTCGCACATAAACATTCACTTTCTTTTCCCCATCCCCCCTCCTCCTATGCACAGCTCCTCGCATACCGTACACACACACACACACACACACACACACACACACACACACACACACACACACACACACACACACACACACAATCCCTTGCATCTCTGCAGCACTTAGCGAGGGGGAGGGGCATGGTCTGCTACTGTGCATATGATCCCCTCTGCTCTTGCCATCTTAAGATTGTACTCTTCCTCCCTCCTTTGGTTAATGAGCCATCAGCACCTAATGTGTCCTTAGTAAGAAGCTTTACATCTGCAAAAGCGTGCGACATAGAGTTGTTTAATCATATGGAAGCTTTTGAGTTTGTTTCAGCGCTAAACACTTATTAGACTGGTCGAAGCTCACTTCAGTGCAGAGAGCAGGCGTTTCACACCGTCAGTCAGCGTTGCGTGGTGAGGGGCGTGCGATCAATGTGGGCCGGATGGAGTCAAGTGCTCTGCTCCAGGCCTGTGTGGCCTTTTTTGCTGGTTGTCGGGGCTGCGGGGATGAGCATTAATGCACCGGAGCAAAGGAGAGTGCAAATGTATAGCATTATTATCAGTGCCCTCCCTCCCTCCCTCCACACTCTCACACACACACACACACACACACGTACACACGTACATACACTCTCTCTCTCACACCAGTTTATTTTAGGTCATGATGACCGCACCAGAACTGTTACACCCACAGATATGCAGCAGCCGAATATCATCACTTAGAGAGTGAGCTGTCTTTTCTGACCTTATGAACAAATCATGTTCTTTAATTGTAAATAAATAAGTAAAACAGAATGTCAGCAGGGTAAAAGAGACATTACTGAATGGATGCCGACTCTAACACAATCACCTCTCAAGCTAAAAGTGAAAAGTAGAATATTTAAAGGCTAATGGGGTTCAAAGAAATGCTGATAGTTTAGATTTCCCAGGTTTTGATGAATACATCATTGTCCTGTGTGCATTAGCGTCAATGCAATGAGCTGATAGCGCACATCATTTTCCTGCTGCTTTTTACTGGAGCTTGTGAACGAAGGAAAGTGTTTGGCTTCCTCTGGAACAGGTGTAAATGTACAATAGACAAAAATTATACAACACATTAGGGCTGGGCGATATGGCCCAAAATTTTAATCTTGATTTTTTTTAAAGATTTTAAGCTTGGGGCCAATTTTAATTTACAAAATGCAACAAGACTAAAACATGATTGAAATATATTTTTTTGGACTTCATTCATATGTATTAATAATAAAAACCTGCACCACCTGCGTTATGCACATAAAAAAAAGTTATTCCATACAGCTATGGACTAAGCAGACATCCACTTTAAAGGTCCCATGGCATGAACATTTCACTTTATGAGGTTTTTTAACATTAATATGGGTTAAGATGAGTTCTTTTATGGTGAGTGAAAGGCTTGATCCGACCAAGTAGGTCATCGAATCAAATCGAAGCATTGACGTCAATGCTGCTGCCAGTTCTGCCGTTGTTTACCTTTTTCGTCTTCTTCTAGTCCGTAGAAAGAGCAACGTCGGTAGCCTTTCCTCATTAGTGGCACCGCTGTTCAGGAGAAGACTGCAACTAGTGTCGCGAGCACCAGCGCGGGTATAAACAGTTACAGCTATTTCATGACGTCACATATGCGCGCGCCAGCTGTGCTACGGTTACTGTAAAACACGCTTTATGAGGTCATAAGGAGAAAGGTTACCTCCCCTTTCTCTGCCTTGCCCGCCCAGAGAATTTGGCCCACCCATGAGAGAGAGACATCATGGCTTTCAAAGGAGCAAAGTGGCAGTTGGTCAAGGCCACACCCCCACCCTCCACCTTGCCCCCCCTCTCTCCTCCTCAATAGCTACAGACACAGAAATGGCACATCCTAAGGAAAGCTCATTGTGGGACTGGTTCTGCACCAAGGCTGAATTTTGGGAAAGAGACTTCAGATACAGTATTAGGGGACCACTGAGGCCTATAAAAAGCATCCAAAGAGCACCATGTCATGGGACCTTTAATGATCAAATAAACTTTTTGTGCACATTTCATTTTTTTGCTAATTTTTACATTTTAAACATCGTGCAAAAGCAAACGTCAAATTAATCAAATGAATTCAATATATGCATCGCCTGGCAAAACATTGCTGATATTTGGAAGGTGGGAGCTGCTGCGGGCCAGTAAAAAAATTTCTCCCTGCTGAGATCATGATTAGTCAGTCACTAGAGATCTCTTTCATTCTGCTTCTCAAACCTGACAGCTAGTCTTAGCCTTAGTTGATTGTGTTGAGCAAAATAAAGCCCCGATACAAAGAAAAGAATTTTCCTCTTAATAATTTTTGTACACTCCCTAAATTAACCATACTTGAAGTTGACCTATCCATCCTCCAGCTTCACTGCAGTGCCGATTGTTTGCCTAAAACTTGATTTTACATCCTGAGACATTTACATTTACTGTGTGCTAGTCATAGCTACAACTTGTGTCCAACATACTGTACCTTCAACCATTACTGTAACCTCAGCCAAGTTATCCAGGTGCTTTGAATGCATTACCGTGTTCTGCAGGCTGCACTCGTGAACTCGCAGCTGCCCACATGCACTGTTCATTACTAAATGTATAAAGTACATCTCATAAGGGTAGAGATGAGCTATGCAAATGCCTTGTGGAGTGAGGGGGCCCTCTGCTGGACCACTCACATCCACTCATTGAGCAATCCTGAAATATATCCTCATGGCGTACAATGCAATCTCTGCAGACCGCCACCCCCTTCCTGCTTCTTATATTTACAGTCATGGGTGGGTTACAACATTAAGCGAAGCCGCAGAAGACGTTTCATTCTTCATACAAATCTTCAATAATGGAAGCCAACGTCCATGTTATTGTAATTTATCGTGAAAGAAATGTACTCGATGCTTGCATAGAAACATAGCTGCAAATAATAATCAATGTCAACATCTTGGCGTAGGGCGTTGTTACACTACTGTTAACTTATGGTACTATACTGTTCAATTGTATATTCCACTCGTTGCTTTAATGTAACAGCAGTTTTTTGGGGTTTTTTTTAAACACAAATGTTAATACTTGTCTTTGTCAATACTGTCACGACATTTTATGTATGAGTTAAGAAAGTTGTGTCACAGTGTGAGAACTGAAATGAGAACCAATGATGTTTTTATGAACACGTTTTCTGTAGCATGGACACTATGTTGAACTCAAAATCTCTTGAGTTGTATCCTCACTCATAGAAAGCCTGAAATGTCATTATTTACAGATAGAAGATGAATATTGTATTCATTGCTTCGTTGTTTAATGTGGTGATATAAACTGGCCTGGCTTTTAGTGCAGTAGATCAGGGGATCCATGTAGTGTGGTTGAATGTGTTATACTGTCTATGTTAGTTAAAAAAAAAAAAAGATTGTGTGCCACATATTTGAAGCTTTTTCACTTTCAAGTTAAGTGCAAATAGGGAAAAAAGTTTCTCCAGACAGTGCCTTAGCCATTACCCAAGACAGAAGATACGTGGTGTACAGAGAAAAACTCTTTGAGAACCAAAATCTTGATTCTATTTGTCATGCATCGGTGTTCCAATACAAATGCAGTGTGTAAACACTTGAGGCAATACTCTGTATGATGAAGCTATTTGGAAGAGGGGTTGACTGGGTCCTACGTTTTAACATCCATATGAGGTTGTTATTACATTCGTTGAACTGGCTGTTGACAACCAGGTATTCATCATTTCCTTTTATTTTCTTGTAATTCTTTGTTTATAGACTTCTTCTTTTTTTAAACCAATAAACATATTCATATAGAAATAAAATGCTTCTTTTTTTTGTGCTCATTATTATGATATGATCCAAATACATCTGGAGTTATATCTCAGCTCTGGCATTAGACTTTAACATCTGGAAAATAAAGCAGTGGTGTGAACAACATCTGTATAGCTTATAAAAACAAAAATGATGGTTTTATTATATTGAAAGTATTTAAGGGGAAAGTGCTCGACTATTTAGGTGGCTTTGTATATTTATTGTTAGTCTCGACCATCCACACGCGGAGCGGAGGAGGGTCTGGCTAGTCCACATAGCATTCTGGGATGGGAGAAAAACGTGCTCCGGTTTATTAGAATTTCTTTTAACCAATCACAATCGTCATTGCCTAAGCTCCGCACGGAGCCGCTCTAAAATAGTCGTGCGAGAGAAAACTCAGATTGGACAGATAGTCTAGCTAGCTGTCTGGATTTACCCTGCAGAGATCTGAGGAGCAGTTAACCATAGTCCTCAGAAATCCACCGGAGTTTAAAATTCCAACACAAAGAAAGCAGAAGGTAACGGACATTGGCGGAAAGACACACACCCGGCGGAATTTCCTGCGGCACCGGAAAATCCCGGAAGTGGAACGTCGTGGCTATCGACTAACTTATTGTGGGTTCTATATAATCAGGGGCGATTCTAGGATCAGACCTTTAGGGGGGCTCAGCCCTTAATGAGAAGGTGACACGGATACAGTGCCTCGCTAAATCAGTAATTTCATTAGCCGATTATCTCTGAGCTAGCTACTGAACAACAACGTCAGCTAACGTTTTTTGACACCATTAACACTATGATGGCCAGGACTCCCTTGAAAAAGAAGTTTTTAATCTCAATGGGATTTTCATGGTTAAATAAAGATAAAATAAAAAAAATACAAAAGTTCACATCCTGGCACTGCCAGGTGCTCTTGAGCAAGGCACCGTACCCCCCCTCCCCCTAACCGCTCAGGGCGCTGGTCCTGACCTGGTCCAGCAGCACCTGGTGGCAGTCCACTCACTCTGACATCTCTCCATTTGTGCATGAATAGGTCCTGAGCATATGTGTGTGTATTTCAGGCCTGTGTGTAGTGATTGTAAATTGTAAATTGTAATTTCCATAAATTAACAGTATAAATTAGAAATAAAAAAAACACAGACCTACTGAGAGATTCCTTATTCCTAATACTGAGACTCTGTATCCATACAAACCAAATCATCTTTCTGGAAAAGACTGCATTGAAAACACCTCACTATTCAAATATTTAAAATCCTGATCCGGTAAATAATTCAAATTGATTGAGTACACCGTAGTGCACCCCGTCCTCCATCAGAGGGAGACAGAGACTGTGTCTGAACTCCTAATTTACCACCCTGTCCACCATATTTCCTTCCTGACCTATTTTATTATATTTTAGTGTCTGTATGTTAAGTGTTGCAGGGCACTTTATAGTTCGCAATGTTGGAGGCTGTAGTCTCGCGGTGCTGTTGAAACTACAGCCATCAAATTGACTATTAAGTCAAGTAGACACCTCTCTAAAACAGTTTCAACAAAAACTGAACCTTCTAACAAAGTATGATTTTTGTTTAATTAGACAGAATTATTTTAGCTAACTCTCATAAACTGGTGTGACGAGCGAACATAGATTTCGAGCCTATGACGACTCCAGACTTGAGACTTGATGGCCTGCAGATGGCAGTACAGTCTAAGCTGTAATAGTTTTCAGTGTGAGCAGGGGAGAACTGTCTGGGGAGAATTGGGACTTTTTTAAGCAACCCTGAGCAGTTGGCTGAGCAGAAAGGCTGCAGAAGAGTTGTTCCACAGGAAGCCACAGATCATTGTAGTGTGTCCTGTCTTTGTCTCCGCTGTGTTGGCTGACTGGCAGCCACAAACATGAGTCACAACGAAGGTCACATCTAAGCTGCTTGTGGCTCAAATGCTTAAATACATAAACAGGATAGAGTGGTATCTATTTATCTTTCAACATGTTATGCAAAGGTTTAAGTTGCACAAAGTAAGCTTTGACTTTTATCAACCTCTGCCACGTCCTACACATTTTTATCCCACTTCATAACAGCGGCCTGTAATTGACTTAAATAATGAAGTTACATTTTCACAATATAAAGGATGTGGATAATTAGAGCACAGATCCGTCAGAAGAGGTAATGTATAACTACTCCGTCATGCAATGCTGCCGGTCTGGAAATGACTCGGTCCTGATGAGGTAACCAATGACCTTATCAGCCCCTGTAGATACAGTGTAATTGTCATTTTGTGGTAAGGAGCAGTAAAGTCCTTTTGGAAAAAGATCCACAAAAAAAAAAAAAGATCTTCTCTTATAACCTCCTTGCATCTCTGGCATATTGTGTTGAGGATGTTTCGTTGAGCCTCATTCATTCACTGGGCATGAACCTTCTTCTTTTTCTTCCTTGCACAGCTTGTGACACCTCCAACAAGTCTCCTCCTGCGCCTCTCTGCAGGGGCTGAATACCTTGCTCAAGGGCTTGATAACATTTGCAAGGGGAGGGGATTTAGCACCTGGATATGGATTTGAAGCAGCGACCTGTAACTTGAGATCCAGAACATGAATGCTATAACTGCAAAAAAACGCAAATAACTGTAGACTTTTATTGACATGCTGCAGATTTATAGCATATCTGAGAGCTTAAACACCTCTTTCACTTACACTGGTCTTCGCCTTTGGCATGCAAACACTGTTTCACACGAGCCACATACGTGTTCAGGTATACCAAACTCAGTTGTCTGCAGAGTGAAGCTAAACTGAATTGCTTTAGTGAAATTGTGTTGTGTCAGTTGGGAAATGGAGAGCCTTACAGAGTCTCTTCCTCTGTAGAAGTCTTTAATTGTGTTCCCTCCCTTCTTACTTCTTTGCCTTAACCTTTTTCTGACAGGATTAATTAAATGCCACTCCAACAATCAGCTGCATGCCAGAGGAGGGAGTGGGCCGGAGGATGGTGTGAATGTGTGTGTGTGTGTGTGTGTGTGTGTGTGTGTGTGTGTGTGTGTGTGTGTGTGTGTGTGTGTGTGTGTGTGTGTGTGTGTGTGTGTGTGTGTGTGTGTGTGTGACCTAAAGCTCTTTTTTTTCCCTTTTCAAGGACCCTCCCTGCTGCTCTGCCTTAACACATCCAAATCTATGGTCTGTCTGTCTGTCTGTCTGTCTGTCTGACTGTCTGTCTGTCTTTCTTTCTGACTGTCTGTCTGTCTGTCTGTCTGTCTGACTCACTGTCTGTCTGACTGTCTGACTGTCTGTCTGTCTGACTCACTGTCTGTCTGTCTGTCTCCCTAGTTGGTTGCAGGGCAGCCTGTAGAGCTTGGATGCCCCATCTACTGTGAGACCGATGCTAAAATATTATCTTACAACATCACTCTTTCAATAACACAACAATGAAGATAATCTCGAGTGCCTTTGAAAATGTGCCAGTTAGCCCTGAGCTAGTCTATCAGAGCAGGCTTACTCTCCATCTCTCAAACCAGGTGTGTCTACAAAGTGCCAGTGTGACATTCACCCAGCGGCTTTATTGTAAAACACAAAGCCTGGGTTTGACCAAAAAACGTTTAAGATGCAATAAATCACGTCTGTGCTTGTGAAAACAGTACCGCTTTTTTACAAAGGGGCTGCTCTGTAAGAAATACCGGGGCTCGCACTCAGTTTAATGAGTTTTATTTTTGTTATCTTATTTCTTTTAACAGAGTTCTTCAGACCATGTCATTTCCTGACAATCATTTTTCTTTCTCAATAAAAATGAATGGAATTGCTCAAATTAATTGACTGTGCTCAAAGCATGACTAAATTCAGCCTCGCAGCCAGTGAGCACAACCTCTAATCCAATCTATGTTAAAATAAACTAGATTGAGGTCTACATATTTGGTTTCACCAAGGTGACAATGTGTAGTCACAGTTCCAATGAATGACCCTATGTCTACAGTAATAAACAGGGATGATTGTTACTAAATCAAATTAATCTGGATGTCACCATTTGGATCAGAATGTGTCTGGAGTCCTGTCAGTTGAGGTGTATAACCTCTGAATTCAGTGACTGTATAGAGCTTGTGGCTTTAAGAGTTCAATGGAATTTTCCTCCTGCCATTGAATAACAATAAAATGATGATCGCTCATTAGATATGCCGTTTAAGAGCCAAACGACCAAAGTTGGCACCACACTCTGATCTTTCGATGCGAAACAAGCCCATGCACCTGACTGCCCTTTGAAATATGTAAACCGCCTCTCACGCTCTTCCTCCCTGCGAATCCAGACATATCATTCACCTGGGTGAGGTGTAGCTCGCTCCCACTGCTTTAAAATCCATTTCACTATTGCAGCAGGGAATGTGGTTTTTGTTGTTGTTGTGTTTTATCCAAATAGGGCGAATGATCCCGTGCCACATCTGTATTATTTCTCTAAGTCTATTGGACACCCTGTCAGCTGGTGGTATAAAGTGTAAGGCCTCCAGAGTAGGCTACACGAGTCTGTGTGAGAGGTGTTTCTCACAAAGTCTGCTGCGCTGTGCTGGTTTAGTTTAGTTTAGTTTAGTAGTTAATTTGAACATGTTAAAAAAAAAAAAAAATATATATATATATATATATATATATTAGGGCTGTCAATTGATTAAAAAGAAATTAACTAATTAATTGCACAATTTGCTGTAATTAATCGCGATTAATCGCTTTTTTAAATTGAGACTGAAGCTTGTAATAATGGATATTTAAATGCTAAATCACTTAACTTTGCAAATATGAAGAAAAAAAAAAAAAAAGGAAAGGTTCTGCTAAGTTCACAATGTTTAATATCTTTCAGAACAACAGGAGCAACAATTTGGCTTATTTAGTCCTGCTGAAGGCTGCTGAAACGGCTAGAAACTGTCTGACTTGAGAGCAGATTTTTGTCACCGTCCCCGGCTGCTGTCGCCTGCTTTCGTCTACTTTACAGGCGAGGCGCAGTTCATCTCCAACGAGCCGAGAGTTCAGTCGCCGACAGGGCAGTCAATGGTCGGGACTCACCCGGTAATGGCGAGCGGAATGAGGTGACTAGTCTCTCAAAATCTGACGAAAATCTTCTAAACTGACCTTTGTTGAGCTGAAATGAAGACAGATTCAGCAACTGCACGGCCTATTTCTCGCTTAAAATGTTTTCAGAAACATGTTTCAGTGAACTATCTACAATATGAGATCATATTCTGAACGGCCGCCATGACAGTCTGGCTCTCAATATCCGGAGAAAACAAACCCATGTGACGCGTTCGTCCAATCAGCTGCCGGTTTTCATTACTTGGGCAACAATACAGAGTAGCGCCGCCTGCTGTTATGGAGACGTATTACGTTTCTCAGCCGCCACATGAATTAAACAAACACAGCTGCGTTAATTTCGTTAATTTTTTTTAACGAGTTAAATATTAAAAAATTAACGCGTTCATTTTGACAGCCCTAATATATATAGCCTATATATACACATATATATTAAAATGACAGATAAATGAGGACATGTACTTCTCAGCACAATCTACCAAAATTATTATAAGTAATTCATATAAGAAATTCCCATGTTCAAAAAGGAGTAGGAAGAAGTTCATAAACTAACTTTTCTAGTCCTACCCCCTTTCTCTATTTTTATCCTTTAGTTAAATACAAAAAAATTCAACACAATTCTTCTTTACATACACGTACACCGTATATCTACCGACCTACAGCTCACACACACCCATGCATACACAGGCACAGATGCATACATACTGTACATGCATACACACACACATTTACATTTTTTTGCTCTCTTTTCTTTTCCATCTATGTTCTTCCTTTCTGTCTATCTATAGTAAATCAAATAATAACACATCCATACTAGACTTAGTGTATAGATACAGGAACTTAGTATATCGTATACTGGTTGCTCCGAGAGAAAAAGCAGACAGGTGATGAAACTATTGTACAGCAAAACAATTGAGTAACAGGGCGAGCCTTGCAGATTCTGCAAGAGGACGCCACAAATGTCAGCCTCTTGGTTGCTGCTTCGGTGGCTCACTGCTGTCCCACCTTTATTCCCACCAGATGTAACAACCAATAGCCAATCAATTCATTATTTAACATTCAAAGCTGTTCTGTTATTGTCTACATGTAATCAGCGTGTACTGCTAGCTGGCTTTCTTGGTTTCAGACCCAAAAAGTAAATAACTCACATATCCATTCAGTCTCTCATCTCTTTACTTATGTGAAGTGTGTAATCTTTACTTTATACTACTTATGTCATATTTTTTGCATAAAGTAAGCCAAAAGAAAAACATTTTCAATATTTTCTGATACATATTTCATTTCATCATTTCATTCATTTCATCACCACGTTGTGAAAAACATACATAACAGAATTTCAGCATGCTGCTGCTGCGTCATCGTCCGTCATGTTGTTAAAAAATGTCCCCTAACCCGCTACATTTTATAAAGACTCTAAGACACATTAGGGATTTGATGATAGCGTGACAATCAGCTCTGTATATACTATTTTCTTCAACATTATCGCCACATCATTTACATACTAAATACTCATTGTGATATTGCTAAACATTCAAACCCAGCAGCAACATCTACTTATATTGAATCCATGGAGAAAAAAAGAAATGATTATGTAATGTCAGTTCCTCCTTGGAAAAGTTATAATTGACTAGTCTCAGACTTCAGAAATCATAAGATGAACTGGTCTCTGGCTTTTTGTCCTCACCTTGTTCACAGAGACCAGGAAAAAAATATCACATGACACAAATCATTGGCCATGAAGAAAGAAACAGCTCAATCCAAACAGGCTTGGGATTAGGACCCGAGTGAGCATGACAACGTGCTAATTAAAGAATGACTCACGTCCTGTGTCGGAAATTTTGACGTAAGAGGATGTCTTGACTAAACCCCCAGTCCACCTACACCTTCCTACATCTTCCTACACACACACACACACACACACGCACACACACACACACACACACACACACACACACACACACATCGTATTCGTGTATTCGTATTCAGGTAAATGACAGGTCCCCACAAAGATAGTGCCACAAACCTGTGTGTGTGTGGGTGTGTGAGCCCGGGTCTTCCTTGTCTATATTGCGACCCCTGAGGCTGAGTGGAGGTCTGGCATTATCAGCTTGGAGGGCTCAGCTGAAAGGATGATGTTTCTCAGACCCAAAACTGCAAGGCCTGCTTTCTCCATATAAATGGCCTGATTTCTATTTAAATATGACTGTATGTGTGTGTGTGTGTGTGTGTGTGTGTAGTGTGCTATTCTGGGATTGAGCCACAACTATCATACAGGGCAATAATCCACAAAAACATAACCCTCATCAAGACTTCAAAACAAAATATGATGTGTGTGTGTGTGCTTTTTTTGCATGCTTGAGATAGTGAGGTAATGAAGCCTCGCAGTGTGTTGCTGCTACTGAGATCCGGTTAACGTTGCACAGCTCGCTGACTGGACAGGTTACCTGTGCTTGGCACATACTCACACTACAGATGGCTTTTTCTTTTCTTTTTTCCTTTGGGTTGCTGCCTGTCTGTCCCACATTACTACCATCCATGCTCCAGCCCAATTAATAATAAGATAAGATAACAGGAAGGAGTAAACACAAACTCTAGGCGAGAAAACAGAGCTTCCCAAATGGGTGATATGACAAACATTTCTTTTTTCTTAACAATCAGTAAATGATAGTGAATGAAAAATCAGCCGTGATTTAAGTCATTTTTAAGGCACCCGGGGTTTTGTGTTCACAAGCAAGTCAGCTATTTTAACGGAGCACTATTGTGCCATATTTCTCCAAAACCAGTAAGGACTTGAAAACTTGTTTTTTTGTTATTACCATAAACATGGGCGCTGTAGTTTATATTGAGTCACATACACAATCCTTGCTGATGCAAATACTCAATACAGCTCCAAGTGTGTGGGCTGGTCCGTGGATGCTGAAGTCAACAGTCTATTTTGGAGATTTCATGTCCCTGTGTCTCTTGCTGTATATCTCTGATGTCTCTCCATCTTTCCCTGCCTCATGCTTTATTCACAGTTTCTTTCTGTCCCTTGCCTTTTCCCTCGCAGTCACTTCAGATAAGGAGGGATTTCCTGCTTCTCTTTCTCCTCTATCTCTCTGCCTTCTGCATCTCAATCAATTTGTGTGTGCGTGTGTGCGTGCGTGTGTGTCTGTGTGTCAGTGGCTGAGTCATTCTAAATCTGGATGTGTGACCCAAACGATTCATAAAGCATGTTTCATGGCATGTCTATCGGACTATATGAATTGAGTCCTACAGGGGAGGTAGACAAAACCACACTTTACTATTTTGGTGATACAATGTCCATATATTGTAATCTTTGGCATAAGCAAAATATATAATCTAAATATAACTTTTGCAGTTTTGTCTTTTTGGAACACTATTGTTTTGAAATATTGCTGCTGATTGTCAGACGTCTTTAAAGTGCCCATATTATGCTCATTTTCTGGTTCATAATTGTATTTTGAGGTTGTACCAGAATAGGTTTATATGGTTTCATTTTCAAAAAACACTATAATTTTGTTGTACTGCACATTGCTGCAGCTCCTCTTTTCACCCTGTGTGTTCAGGTCTCTGTTTTAGCAAATATCTTTGTTGGGATGGAGATGAGCCATGGCTAGCTACTACCACATCTAGCTAGCAGCAGCTCTTCCAGCAGCAGCTTACAGGAATAATCAATTTCTTTTGTAGATTAGGGTGAACTCTTGTGTGTTGTAACAATGTTTTGCCATTGAGAACGAGGTGGCTAACTGCTAGCGCTACTTTAGAAGAAGTCTCCCGGCTAATCCTGCCTTGTTCTGACCAAAGTTGGAGAAACAGCTAGTTGATTAGCTAAAGTAGTTAGCACACACCAATGTTTCGGCCGATAACGTAGACGGCCCTGCCTATTTTGACCAGCTCACCCGGAGACTGAAGGCAGGATACATTCAGAAACCTGGTATCTCACTCAAAACAGCATGGATGTTTTTTTCTCCAAGTTTGTATGCGTGTGGAAGCACCAGACACACAAAATAACACCCCAAATCCCAGAAAAAGTGATTTTTTCATAATATGGGCACTTTAATAGCTTCCAAATGCTGCCATATGGTATTTAAAGGGACATTTGTTCCCATTTTGGTAAATACACGTATTTAATGTCTTGCTAAGAGTTAGATCAGAAGATTGAACCGCTCCCTACATGTAGGTTATTGTAATAATCCGTACAAAAACTGAAGAGTAAAAAAGACAATTTGCCAATTTATGTTTGGTTATTTTGTGCTAAGAGAGGTTAAAATGATATTAGTTCTCAAATATATGGAGATGAGCCATGGAGCGACATCCAGGTGTTCTCACAGAGCTTACAGGAATAATCAGTAGTTTGTGAAAGTGTGCACATCATCTTCTACCCTGCAGTAAATAGATCTCGCCTTCAGTTTCTCTTCCACTGTTCACATAAACATGCAAATTCAGTTGAGTCAATCAGCCATTGGATGTATCACTTGTCTCTACTGGCATGCCATAAGCTTTAACAGCATACAGTACATACAACTTTAAACAAATCATGTCAGCAGTTCACAAATTGAAGCTATGAGTTCTTTTACTGTGAAAATAAATTATAAATCATCACACGTCAGCTGCAGATTTTCATGCAACTCACACAAACTCAACCTTTTTTTTTTAGGAGAAGCTTCTGTGCTCCATGTCTGCAGGTAACATTGGATACAAATGTCCCTTGGGACCATCTTGAACATGCTATGCACTTTTGGAAATTTGGTTGCAAGTCACAGCCGTCTCTGACATGGATTACAGCTCATATCTGCAGAGTTGCAGCGTGTTGTGAAGCTTCCAAAACCACAGAGTCATTGTGGGACTGTACAGCACCACCATTTTTGACAGGACTGAGGCTGCTAAAAGAAATGAACTGAGATAACTCAGATGTTTAGTACATCTCAGTCAGCATGCAGAGCAGCTTTCCACAGCTCCAAAGGGCAGACGCCAATGATTCGCAATCTAAATTTCATAAAAAAAAAATTCAATCCCTGTTTTCTTTTCATGTCAACACCTCCCTTAGGAGCAGATTACAAAATCCAACCCACGACAAAATGATCACAAGCGCTCGCAGAGCCCAACAGTGATATGGAGATTCACTGCAGTCAAATAAAGCTGGTTTAAAAGTGAAGAGTTAAACAAACATTCAGCACAGTACACAAATTCATTGTCTGTCTCCCATAACAAGATGACAGCCTGGAGCTTCTCTCATTTTGTTGTGTGTGTTGTTTTTCTGTCAGACCACACAAGAATTATGTACACATCAGCCATTTCATTGATGTCATCAATGAGTTTATTTGTCATGCAAAACAGCAACTCTGCCCATTTCCACATTCCTTCAAGGGCATCTTGTACTCTGTTGTCATAGGACATCTGTATCTGTCTTCAGAGTAATTGGCCTGTCTTGTGTGGTGTTGACTGGGCTCGTCTCTAACTTATGCTTTGTTTGGGCACAGACTTCCAGGCGAAAAGCCTTTTGAATGTAAATGGCATATGGTGTAAACAACGAATATATCAATTACCTGACCCCTTTAGTGTTTCTATGTACAGCACACAATGGAAGAGTACAAAATAACCAGAATAAAGGTGTGAGACAATAAGAAAAACAATAAGGTGCGATTCTGCATCAACAGTTTCATCATTCAAATTTGTATTGTAAACACTTAAATCCAGTGAAGAGGAGAGACTTGGCTTGTTATAGCACAAATGTGGGACAAATACTCCCACTCAACTCATATAAACACAATGAAAACTGCCACTGTCATGACGTTAGCCATTTGAACATTTACTTATTTGTCTGCTCACAGAATCTAAAGTGGTGGTAGAGCATATTAAACCTCTTCAACAGCGGTCCGTGACATTCAGTGTTTTTTATTTTTTTTGCATTGTTCAGTATCGCACAAAAATACAGTACATCTGTAATGCTGTACATTTCATGTTTGCTTTCATCAGGCATGTCATTGTACCTATTTCAAACTCTATTAATGTGCAGTGTAATGACTTCCAGTCACACTGCACATACAATACTGTATGTTGGAAACACAAATTCACATTGACATAGCACTATCCCGAGATACCATACTAATCTAACCAAAGAAGATCGCCCACATTTCTAATCTATCTGAATGAAATGACAAAAAAAGAGTAAGTGGTTGACTTAAGGAATTTCATTCAACTGTATCAGTGAATTCAGGAAGCAACCGCTTTTGTTTTTGCACGATCCACAGTATATGTACAGTGGATCAAAGTCAAAGCAGCCTATCTAATGTGCAGTATGTAAAAGGCAAACTTCTGGCTTTACATAATATTTACATACTGTATGTTCCTGGTGTTCATTTTCTTTGGTCACACAAACAATTTAAACATTTAATATCCAAGTTTTAATTTGAAAATGGGAAACAACTCCATTATTCAGTTGTTCGATAACTTAGACCAGGTGGGTGAAAAAGCTAAAACCGTGTCATAATTTAGGGGAGGCAGCTATGGTTCAGTTCCATATATGTCCAGGCCATTGACAGCATCAGAGGTCACAACCTCCTAAATTTCAGCCAGAAAAGGCAGCTGGATTTTCAACATGAAAAGGTTCCTGCAAAGGTTTCACACTGCCATGTGGAAAACAACTTAATGTGCGTCCTCCATCAGACGAGACAATCCCACATGTCATGGGTCATTAGGTCGAAGCTCGAACATTCACTGAAAGCATTAGCAAGTAGTAACACTTAAGGTTAAAAAAGGTGCTACACTGGGTTAAGTCAAGTTTTTTTCTTGGAGGTGAACGGAGAGAGTTTTCTATCGCTATTCTTTATTTTAACCTGCCATTTCTTTGGCTTGAGGTCTTATAGTATTAAAAACCGAATCTGACGTTACCAGACTAGCTGGAGCTCTTACGTCCCTGTCCCGGAGAGCTGGCTCTGCCTCTCTTGCTCTGCACTGGCAGCTTGCTCATCTTGTCCTTTAGGCCCTTGAGGTTGTACAGCCTGCTAAAAGTGAAGCTAAATGGAGCACTTGGTTCTTCCTGCCAACGTGCTTCCCGCGGTGATGCCGTCTGGTTGTGGGAAGGAGGATGGAGCTGCGCCTCTCTGTTAGAGTGTGTGTGGCGAAAGGAGCCCGGGGATTTTAAGTAAGCATGTTGATTCTGCGACTGGCCAGCGACCATCCTGCCCTGCGCTGCTAGAGGCGGTCGGGAGAGGAGGCTGTGCTGGCCGCGGGGGGCTTCGGCTTGCTTCCGCCCTGCTGCAGACCCGACAGCCCTCGCCGTCACTGGAGGAGGGGGTGTGGATGGCGGTTTGCGAGAGGACGAGGTATTAGCCAAGACCTGGAAACTATTGTGGAGCGCCTTGCTTTCTGCCTGGTTCAGTTGACAGCTTCCCCAGGGACAAGGCTGGGGGGCTGAGAGGGGTCGAGGGGGTCTGGATGGTCGGGAAGGGGAGGGCCCTCTACTGTCTTGCTGTTGTCCTCCAGGGCTTTTGGGAGAAGTGTGCAAAAGCTAGAGAAAGAGAAGAGACTGGAGATAAGAAGAAATGTATAATGTATGTATAATGAGGTATCAATACATTTGACTGGGGTTAATTATAACACCAATGTCTTATATTGTATTCTATTAGTGTGCTGGCTTACATACAATGCAGTGTAACACATTTTGCACTTACAAATGCAGTGCCGAGCGATGGAAAAGAGAGGTACTTGGGTGCAATCGTGAGATCTGTTTTATTGCCGCTCTTGTTAATCTTACATGACAGAACGGAGTTAAAACATGCCAGCAACACTTCCCTGACTTGTAAGGACTATTGTTAGATAAAAAGCCATGACTCAGTTCTACGGCGAGTGAGTTAAACTACGGCATAAATGTGAAACCATCAATCTTTTACCGATTCATCAATATTGCATCGGTGTGTGACTGCGTGCGGTGCCTCATTAAAACTATGTCACTTTAATTCACACATTCTCCTTGTTCAATAATGAACAAGTATTGTGTGCTTCAAAGTTAGTGATGCACTGCTGGCGCATACTCAACAGACCTAGACACACACACACACACACACACACACACACACACACACATAAGAAGTGGTAACCTTGCAAAATACACTGCATACACAGTTCATAGAAAGATCATTTTGGTTAATGCAACACAAGGTTCATTTTCATTGAATGTTAGCTTATTAGTGAAAAAGCGTCAATTAAAGGACAAGTTTGATAATTTGAGAAAAAATGTGTTACAATTTTTGCTGAGAGTTAGATGAGATTGATACCACTCTCGTGTCTGTATGAAGAGGGTTGGACATCGATTTGATTTGAACAATTCTTATCAAGATTCAAATCAAGAATCGATTAGAACTGTAATCGTAAACAACAATCACTCCGATTGTTGTTTACGATTACGGTTCTAATCGATTCTTGATGCAATGGTGATTTACAATTTTACCGGGCTGTTTTTTTTCCTCACGTAAAATAAAACCACACTTTAGAGCGCCGATTACTGTGTTCTCCATGCCTGCAACACAACAAGCGCCTCGAAGTATGGTGGCCGCTACAGAAACTAAAACTTCAAAACCAAATTTCCAATAAAAAAAATGATTAAATTGGAGTCATAATTTCTTATTTTTTTAAAGATATTTTTTAGGGTTTTTCCTTTTTATTTAGAACAGCTGAAGAGATACAGGAAAGGTGGGAGAGAGAGGGGGACGATATGCAGCAAAGGGCCTCGGGTCGGGTTCGAACCTGGGCTGCTGGCAAGGACTTAGTCTTAGTCCAAGTTGGAACCGGTTCTCGATGCCCAATCCTATGTATAAAGCTACCGCAGTTAGCAGTTGGCTTATTTAGCTTAGCACAGCGTCTGGAAACAGGGGGAAACAGCTTGCCTGGTTCTGTCCAAATGTAACAAAATCTATCTACCAGCACTTGTAGACTAAAGATAACTTGTTTGTTTAATCTGTAAAAAAAACATTGGAGTAAAGACGACAAATCATCCTTTTACGGGAGTGTCCTCTTGCCTGGCAACTGTTAAAGCCCCCTGTTTCCAGTCTTTGTGCTAAGCTAAGTTAGCCAGCTGCTGGCAGTAGATTCATATTTTCGGTACAGACCGTCTATGCTACAGAAATGTATCAAACGTGTACGAGCGGTATCAAAATTCTCATCTAACTTTCGGCAAGGAAGCAAATCAGCATATTTCCCATTAAACTTTTTCTATAAAGCTTAAATCCATCATTTTTAAAAGTAATATGTCATTATAATGATATCCTTTGGCATGGTGCAGTGTGGTGAAATACCGGCAATCAGAATTATCAGTAAATGGAGAAACTTTTTCCGCTATTCAGAAATGTTTTATCACTTAATGCATTCATATTCACACCTTAAATCTAACTTTTTTACTGCCGACAGCGAGATAAAATATCTGCACAAATATTATACTTGGTGCTGTAAAAATGCAGAACTGCTGAATGATGATGATTTCTCTTCATTTAGCTCAGGTAAACTACTGTCACTACCACTTTTTATGAAATATAAAGACTTACACTAGGTCCCCCTTAAAAAGTGGGTAAACTGTGCTTACCCTTTACATCACTGGTGTACGCTGAACAGAATACTGCAAAGTTCAGAAATTAGAAAATTAAAGAAAAGTATACATAATTTCAATTAGATTACCTGCACAGTGGCTTCAAGAGCTATTTTTGATGCTGATTAGGAGAATTACTTTGAATATAAAGATGCAAACTTCCGCCACCTTACTGTTCATACCTTCTGTCCATCAGTCTCTGTGGCTGAATGGGGTCTGTCTCTCCTCTCCACACTGCTGGGACCTGATGGCTCCTTGTCATCTGCCTTCTCTTTGTCTGCTCTCTTTTCCTCAGAAGATGCCTTCTTTGGTTGAAGGTCACTTGTGGGCAATTGCTTTAGCTCCGTTCTTTCGTTGGTTAATTCTCCTGGAGTCGCTCCTCCGTCGACCGCTCTCCCTGCTGCCGAATGGTTCAGCGCCATCTCTCTCTTCGGGGCTTGGTATTGGGCCTCCTCGTTTTTTTCTACTGCCTCTGTCGAATCTTTACCTTGTTTAAAACGGTCGGCTGCTCTCTTAGCTTCCTCGCTGCCTCTCGTCTCCGTCCCATGGTTATCCCCCTCTGTCCTCCTCCCTGTCACACTCAGTTTCCTCCCCTTTTCATCCTCTTCTCTCCCACCCTCTTCTTCATTTGTGGTTTCTTTTTCCTCCACCATTTTAACTTCCTTCTCAAGTAAAGAAGACAAAGAGGAGACTCCAGCAGGCCTAGACAAACTCTGTGTTTCACTGCTCGAGGTATTCCTGTCTGTAGTGCCTAGTTTAGCAGCACGAGTGTTCGAATTTGCGCGTGCAGGACTGCTGGTGGTGGTTGTATCATTAGCAGTATTTGTGTGCGTAACGCAAACACGATCCTCTGTCCTCCCGCTGTTGCTGGAAGCTGCTCGCTCCAAAGGAGAGTCGTTACATTCGTAAAACGAATCCTCTGAGTTGGTGGACAGAGCGGAGTCCGCTCTTGGTGAGAAATACTCGTCGGGCGTAGGCGTTCGAAAGTCTGGAGTGTATGACCGCGGATCCGGCGTGTGCGTTCGTGAGTCTGGGGTGCTGGGCGTAAGTGGAAGATACCCGTCTGGAGTTGGAGTGTGTATGAGAGCTGCGAGTGAACGTGGTTCTCTCTCAGGCGTCATCGAACGTAAGTCTGGCGTGAGTTTTTCGGGGAGACGTAAACGCAGGGGTCCTTCAGGTGTGTGCGTGCCTCTCCGTGCTTTAGGAGTTTGTTCTTGAAAGCTGCCCTGTGTGTTATGTTTTGCAGCGGGTATGTTGTCTGTGGTGTTGTCTGTGTGTTGTGCCGGTGTGAAACCTGGATTACCTTGTGTGTCTGCGACTGATGTGTGTGTGCTGTCACCAGCACTGTCTTTGGATAAGTGTGTGGAAGAAACAGGAGTGTGTGTTGGTGCTTTTATGGAATCCACAGTCTCTAATGTATCTATATCTTGTGGCATCCACTCACTATATGATATTCTCTGAGCCTTTATCTCTGTCTGTAGTGTGGCTACACAGTCTATCTGTGGGCTTAATTTGCAGTCTATCAACGTCAAAGTCTTGGGCTCGACATCTTTTGGAATTATTTCTTGACTATTCAAACTCTCTGCCTTTGGCGCATCAGCAATGGAAACATCAGACTGTTCTTCTGGGTTGTTTCCAGCGACAAACTGCATTCTTGCAATGTCATCATGTCGTCCAACTACTTCCTTCTTTGTCGCTTGGGAAGTCCCACTCTGTTTTTGCCGTAGAGCTATTTCTGTGTTCTCTGCATCTTTCTGGGCTCCTGTCTCGCTTCCACTGTTGTTTGTTGTCCCAGGCACTTTTTCTGGCGATGTCTGCGCCACGGTTGCTACATCGGGCTCATCGTGGACCGCGAGCGGCCCCATGCTCGCCTGAGGCCTCCTGACAACACTTAACTCCGGCAGCTTC
Organism: Perca flavescens; assembly: GCF_004354835.1. Classification (NCBI taxonomy): domain Eukaryota; kingdom Metazoa; phylum Chordata; class Actinopteri; order Perciformes; family Percidae; genus Perca; species Perca flavescens. Next base: position 7,529,854 of record NC_041345.1, on the reverse strand, counting down.
TGGCCATTGCACATGACGCCGCCTTTGATAACCAGCTTGAGCGTACGAGGTTTAGGGATGGGTGGGGTTGAGTTCAAACATGGGGATGGTGAGGAAGATGGAGGGGGAGGATTGAGGGGTGTAAGAGAAGAGGTCAAATGAGGAATGGAGGAAGAAGAGCTGATGGAAGACAAAGAAGAACAGGTACCGGGAGTCGTGCTTGTAGTAATGGAGACATGATTGTTTTCAGAAAGGGAGGTTGAACTGACAGACGGAGAGCACGTGGCAGAAGCAGAAGAGAAAGACATGTGGCTGTTGACGGTGGGAGTCTGGACGTTAGGAGTCATGTCAGAGACGTTTTGTGGCTGCGTGTGTGATTCTGTACGTGGCTGCACCGTCTTCGTTTGTGTCTGTGATTCTGTGTTTGAGTCAGCGGGACACAGGTGTGGGGCGTGCGTACTGCTCGACTCCAGGACGTGCGACTTGTACACAGTATCATGTTGTTGTGTGTTTAAATCACTTTCTGCTTCGTTTTTAGTGTTCGATCCGGGGAGGGTGGTGACAGTTTGTGTGGTGTGTGAAGGCCTCCCAATGGTAGGAGTGGATGCTTTGCTGCTAGATTGGCGAGGTGTGTGTGCATTGAGGGGAAGTGTGGTGTTGTGGCTTGTATCTTGGTTGGTGGGTGTGTTTGAGTGCCGTTTGCTCTCAACATTGAGAGTCTTAGTCGTGTCTTTGTCGGATTCACACTTTGGTCCAGATGCAGGTGATTTCTGTGCAGGTGCCTCTGCTTTGCCTTTGAAGTCACCAGGCCCTGCATTGACTTGTGTTGGCTGTGCTATGCCTACCAGCGACTGTTCAGCCTTTGTTTTATCTTGTGCTAGTTGGAGTTTATTCATCTCCTCATATTTAGCAGTAAACTGTCTAGGCTTGGCGACTTCTGGCAGGATTTCCTTAGGCATGCTGAATGGACTGCTAAACCTTATCGCTTGGCTGGTTTCAAACATCTCAGATCTCTGTAGATGGACCTGATTCGGTTTGCTGGCATCACGAATGTTAATGAACCCAATTACATCACTGGGGGGATCAGGTTCTGGCCAGGTGGGCAGGTATGACATCAAGCATGCTTTCTCTAGATTGCTGAGTCCTGGGTGGATGGAAGGAGTCTCCTGTATGGCTTCTTTGTTAGCCCTACTCCGCCTCCCGTTCTTCGTTTCTGGGTTCTTGGAGTTCTTTGGATTTTGGGTCTCTTCGGGGCCAACAGAATTGGTGGGACTGGGCTTGCCTAAGGTAACCAGGGCATATTTGGGGCTGTTCAGTTTCCTTGCAATATCAGCAGAAAGAGGGGCTACTGCGACTGGCGGTGGGAGGGCCTCCAACTCAGGTTCAGGCTCCGTGGCGACCTTCCGGAGGTCAGCCAAGCTGGAGGTTGAGTAGAGGATGCGAAACAGCCTGTCGAAGGCTTCCACTGCCTGGCCTGTAACCACGGTGATGAGACTTGTGTCCAGACGCGATGACATCCAAGTGAAACTACAGAACATACGGCAAATACAAAGTTAGACTACTTTGAATTAAAACCAAGGCATTGCAAAACAAACTTCATAAAATAAGCATAAACAGCAATAACTGAACCAGGCTGACAACTGGGGCAACTATGCACGTATGGTGGATGGTGAACAGAGTCCAATTAACCTGAAGTGCAGAGCCGAAAGTAAATGCATAATTGTCCAATTACTTAGGCCCTGCACAGTAAATGTATTTGTTTTTGTTGTATATTGAATACATTTATAACCTGTTTGTCTAGTGTGTAAATAATGCTACTGAACATGAACAGACACTTTCTTTATTCGCATCTATCCATGCCACAAACAAAGACAGGTACAGCACACAGACACACACACACACACACACACACACACACACACACTGACCTGTACGACCCAGACACAGCTTTGTCTCCATCAATGAACATGAATCTGTGTCCCATTCGCCCTGTGACTTTGGTGCAGGACCGAGTGTAGAACTCTGCTCCATCTGTGCAGCGTACACGAAGGTTCTGTAACACACATTGATAGATGTCATGTTGTCTCCAAATTCAGAGCTAACTTTATAACCTGGGACCTTCGTGATATAGAGTTGCAAAACAATGACAAGGCAAACTAAATAGAAATTACCATCACAACAAATATGTATAGCATTTAGTATCAAGCATACAAAGAACAAAAGATAGTTTTCATAATTTCATGAGGTGATGTTATCTTCCTTTTGGAATATTTATTGGCTGATTGATGGCCAGGGTACTGTATATGTAAATTAGTGTGACCAAACGTCCTCTTTTGCCCGGACATTTCCACTTTTTACGTATTGTCCGGGGCGTCCGGGGGGATTTTATAAATTCATGAAAATGTCCGGTTTTCACTGTTTTCATGGGACCATTAAGCGTGTAATTAAATTGACTGGCGCTTTGCGCACAATACTATGGTACTTTGTTGTGTGACGTAATTCCCGTGAGGCTGCTTTGTGGGCAGCTCCGCACATACACAGGGCCCAGAGCAGACAGCGGAGCAGCATTGCACACAAAATGCCAAAGTGTTTCCTGCTAAAGATTTCCCACCGTGGTCAGAAAACACAGGCGAGACACTTTGTTTCTCTCACTATGACTTTGGAGTCGTACTCGCTCGCCGTCACTCTCACTTCTCCCTCGCTCTATCACACACCAGCGCACAGGCATAAACATCAGGCCACTTACGTAGGCTACGGCGAAAGCTCTGCGTGGAGCCCGCGCACAACCATAAAACAAGACTAGTGCAGCTAGTGCAGCTTCACAGTTGAACAGCAAAAAAAAATGTCCCACATACCGTCTCGGTCGGGACCGGACAAGTGGGAGACGGAGTTCACCGTGTGCAAATCTGGCACATATGTTTCAGTGTCTTTATTATTTATCTTATTACATTGAAAAGGTATTAAGAGATATTTTGTTGAATCTTACTAACACAGAAGAGGTCATATTTAGAACATTATTTCATATTATTTATTTATTTTAAAAGAAAGCTATTATTTTGTTACAGGTGGTACAGATTTTATTTTATTTTATTACAGTTATTTTTGCACCATTGAGGCATAATAAAGCATGTTCAGTAACCTCTGAGAAGCCTGGCTGAATTTGTCTCAAGGCCGGGCCGAGTGTCCTCTTTTTTTGGAAATCAAAATATGGTCACCCTATGTAAATAAAATGAAAAGGGCAGGCATACTGCACAGACCTGTGTATTGTCTTACCAGCACCATCCTCTAAACTACTTTAATGTGATTAAAGCATTAAATTATGCTCACAATGACACTTGTAAAGCACGTTATGTAGACAGAATACCAATTTGGACATACATGTGTTTTAAGCCAAATTTTCTCAAACTATGCTGATGTTTTTCACACGCACATCTAACCCTAAAAAATAGAAGTTTTAACAAACTGTAGTCTGTATGTGTAATCCACAACTGTTTGTTAGAAATATAACGTACCACTTTCCACCCTAAATTTAAGCACATCACTCCGCTGTTTCAAACTGCTAATCAATTACACATACCGCATCCAATGTATGTTACTCTTACACAAACAACATGACGTTAAGTCCCATGGATTCTGAGTTAACCTCTACCTTTTCTTGATTAGAGTGGTGCATTTCACACCATGGACCACACCACTCTCGTCAATTGTCTCGACCTTTGTCGGTCTGTGTTGGAGCTTGCCTGCTTTGCTTATCTCTGTCTGACAAACACGGCACATATACTGTAAAAGATACTTCTGTGTCAGGCTTTCCTCCGATTAAAACCTGGTGTCCTGCAGGGCTCAGTTCTCTGTCCACTTAACATGTTTCCTGCATTGGAATACAAAAAAAGACTGTTGCTTTCTTGTTTGGTCCAGCCAGATGAGGTTGCCTTTTGAAAATGTTTCCTTAATCGATGATGACAACAAAATCTCATAGTTAAGAATTTAGTATGATGGATTGCCATTCTGACTGGCCTCCAGGTGTGACTGTATAGCTGTAAAGCAATTATTTTTTCAATGAGTGCTAACATTTAACTAATGTTCATGATGATAAATGGGTGGTACAGGACATGGTGCTGCATACCTTTCAGATAAAAGATTACACATGAAAGGTACCTTGCGCTAAACACTTTTTCAATCAAGGCGTTCTCAGTTCACTCACTTTCACTCTGACTCACTTCATTTCTTTGTTTCTTCTATCCTATCCCTTGGTTTCCCATAATCCATTATTTGTCCACAGTTGTTTATTGGAGTGTTCAGGTAGTCCTTAAAAACTAGGAAACTGAAACATCATGTGATGCAGGTGTTTAGTTTACGTTGGTGATGAGTCAATGGTACATATAGCAGCCCTGCATGGTGTAAATAATATACCTTAAATATGGGGTTTATTTGTCCGTTAAATGCAAGGAAATGTGGGATCACAAACCGTTAAACAAAAACTGCAACCCAAAATCCCTATCATTCCAAAATATGGCAAATACATACAATGTGATATGTAAAGTGAAATAAAGTTTCAGCATGAATGTGTTGTCCGCCTGACATTGTTTGGTAGTAGATGTCAAGCTCTTGTTAGGCTGTTTGAGGTCCCCCTAGAACATTTGACTAACACACCATTACTTTGGTTGTTGTGAGTTTAGATTTAGACCATCTCATTTGGGGAAGGCCTTTAGGTCCGCTGAAAAACACAACTTCATGAGCCACGTCTGTACTGTACCAGTTGTCTTGATGCAGCCGATTATTCCTGGTGTGGCTTGTCTCACAGTAGAAACATTTTTTTGGTCACACCCGTAACTCTTTTTCCTCAGTACATTCCTTTTGCCAACTGATTTGATTAAATCAGCAAATTGCATTTCTCTGCGTGTGTATTCAGCTCTAAACTGTATGTTAAGTGGTCGAACCCTCAGTCCACAGCCGAAAGGGTCAAGGGTCACTGTTATAGAGTTGAAACCCCACTCAGACTGAAGATTAAGAAGAATCTGGCACCTCTTTGTCAAAATACTCATCTCGCCACATATTTGCTCCTCCTCCCATCCTGTCTATCCACTCCTCCACCTTCTACCTCTTGTCACTTATAGCGCACAGTGAAAACTCACATTTGTCACATCTGTCTTCTACTCTTTCTGCGAATCATCCTCGATTCAGCAGCCCAGACTCGAGTCCCTGACATATTGGGAGAGTTTGTATTAGCTGCATATCACTGTTCCTGGTCATAACTGCCACTTGTACAACTGTACCCTGGGCTATCACATTTTTTGGGATGCCACATAGTAGCCACAGTGACAGGATTCTGTCAGAGACTTGCGTAGAAGGATACAGGACAATTTAATGGGCGGATCCCTGCACAGACACAGTATATGACCGAGATATGGATACATAATAATTTATGGCCAAGTGTACTGTAGCTCTAAGTATGCCATCTGTCAAACACGTCTCGTTGAGCTCCATAAAAACCACGGATCTCTTTGTTAACACCGCGTTGTAAAAAAATACATATCACCTATAATGATATTCGCTCTGACTACAAGTGTCGTACATGTGACGCCAGCAGAGCCAATTTTGGTTAAAGTAACGACTACTTTTCGTGTATTTCTGCAACTTTTCTCAAGTGTACCATGCCTGAGCGGTACACCTGTGCTACAGAATATTGTACAAAATGGGAAACCATTCAAGGAAAGCTGTGACACGGGCTTTGTTGTCCTAATGCATAGCCATTCTGTGATCAAACATTTGACTAATTTAAACGTAGGGCAACTTGAGACCAGAGTGCACTGTGCAGCTCCATTACTGTTGGCAGGTTTGCACACTGTACTTGGATTTGGGGCCAAAAACATGATTGAGAAATCCCTAAGAATGTACATAAAAACAACAAAATACCAGATATTTCAAAAAGCAGCAATTGTTGCAATGAGAATAAAGCAGGTAGAAAACCTCACAGCAAATGCATGTGTGTGTTTCTAGTAACATCTCTTGAGGTCTCCTACATACAGTAAATTAAACTTTGAAACATAATAAGTCGGGTTGGGAACCTTCATGGAAATGATCCAACCTATATATATTGGGTTATCTAAATGGTTCTCCTATAGGAAGGAGGAACAACGCAGCAGCACTGAAGCAAGCAAGTAAAAAGTCTGACTTCCACTTACCAAACACTGCACTGTTTAAATGCTAACCATTATTGGCCTGTTAGGGTCGTTGAAACTAATCATTGAATCGATGCATCGCAATGTGGACATGGACGATTCTGCAACGATGCAGTGGTGCCATAATCGATTATTGCCTACTGATGCTGCTTGTTGATTTTCCCGGGCGCTGCATCTTTTGTGTTTGCCTTTTGTCTGTTGCATGCTGTGTTCAGACTCGATTACATTCAGGAAGTGTCTTTTTTAAGAGCAGATACAATAAAAAAAGGGGAGTTCATATATACGACTGCGTGAATTTGTTGATAAAAAACCAAGTGTAGCAAAATAATAATATTGAGGAGGTGACGCAGGATCATCGTAATCGAATCGTGAGACCAGTAAAGATTCACACCCCTGTGGCGTATCATCTACAGAAACATTTTTATAGGCCAACTTGGCACCTTGATCAAAAGATTAAGCCAAGAATACAATTCATTGAAGATAGCGTTGTATTTTGTCTTACTTACTTCTACGTGTCCCAACATGCCTAAAATGTGTTTTATAACTTGTGTTTTTCATGGTAACCGGCCAATTACGGAATAAAAACACTCAAAGTACGAGAAGTGTGTGTGAGAGAGAGAGAGAGAGAGAGAAATAGTGACAGAAAAAAAGAAAAAAGAAAGAGGGTAAGAAAGAAAGAAAGAAAGAAAGGAATAAAGAAAGGAAGAGATGGCATGTGCTTTCACTTATCCATGCTACTAAAAACTCTTGACTTCAATTATTTGTCATTCTTTCAAAAGATCATTTGTTCTACAACAGTGCCTTACAGATGTATTTCCCCCCCACCCACTATCCAAAGGTCAAAGATTCACTCTCCGTTAGTAAAACATTTACTCTATATAGAATTGGAACTAGAACATTTTATCCTTTCACAATTGATAATGAACTTTTCACTTTCATCATGACAAACGCCAATATATGTCTTACTGATTCTGCTCGACAGCGAGATCTAGAGCAAAATAAGGCCAGATTGCCATGAAATTTAGCCGAAGGAATAATGTTACTATTTCCCTAGTGCAAAAGACACATACAAATCCAATTAGAAAATTACCATGGATTTTACTGAGCACACATTTACTCCCGATTGATTATGGTGAATTTAGATTTTTTTGACTTCACTTTAAGTATACAACTAATCTTTGGTCTTTGATGCTAAACGTCAGAGTGGCGCTGACTCACCTTAAGGTGACCCGGGTGCATGTTGGCTCTCTGACACATGGACAGGAAATGAGGTAGTGTTGTGCGTGCCAGCAAGATGTAGACCGAAACCTTCCTCTTGACACCAGCATCTAGCAAATCTCTGAAGATGTCGACATCAGTGAACACATCCATCACCACTGCTATTACCTGGAGACAAACGCACAACTTACATTACACACATGGTAAAATCCCTACGACATACATGTCATGCATACACAGTTCATGCTTGCAAGTAAGTAAATACATGCTCAAACTTTATATTACGTCGCAGTAGGATCAAACCTCAGGCTAGGGCTGGGCAATATATCGATATTATATCGATATTTATATATAAGGCTAGATATGATCTTAAATTTTGGATATCACAATACTGTAATACAACATTTTCCTGGTTTTAAAGGCTACATTATAGTAAAGTGATGCAATTACCAGACTGTTCTAGCTGTTCTATAATGTGCCTTTACCCACTTAGTAATTATATCACCATTACTGATGATTATTTATCAAAAATATTGTGTAAATATTGTGAAAGCACCAATAGTCAACCCTACAATATCGCCGCAATATCGACATTGATGTATTTGGTCAAATATATCGTGATATTTAACTTTCTCCATATCGCCCAGCTCTACCTCAGGCGTGACGTCACTGTGAGTATACAGTTTACTCATTCCTGCCAAGACAAATAAGATTCAAGTTGTTCCACCGGTTTAAATAAATCATCACACACAAGTTTTCCTGAGCAAAAGAAAATGTATTTATGCACATTCTCCCAGGTCTCCAATGATATGACCCATATATCTTTTTTTTTGGTCAGAAGCTCTTCAGGGAAATGCCCATTGGATGTTTTAGTCAAGTATCACTAAGAACAGCTGCTTAGAAATAAAAACATGTCACATAAACTTGTGTCTTCGGACAAGTCAGCCGCATGAACTGACACAAGCTCACACTCATGTACATGATAATGCGCATAATCATGCAAATATACAACATAACAGACCATGTTAGTGTGCTGCACTTCTTTTAGTCCCAGATAATAAAGCAGTTTAATCAAGTTGCACTTTACTCTTTGTTGTCTCATTTGGTCAACAGTCTGTACTCTGACCTCATACGGAATGAGAGCCATGGCTGCTCATGGTAACATTATGTCAACATTACAGTTAACCTTTTAAATGGGTAGAGTAGGTCAGGTCAATGAACACACCAGACATCCATTCATGCATAGCAACACAGGAGAGCACAGATACAGCACATAAAAAGATTGAGATACAAATATCGACTATATAGGCCTAATATAGGTCTTATATTAAGCAGACAGAGCTAAACAGAGATTAATATTTTCATTAATCAAGTAGGCTATCTCAAATAAGGGGAAAACACCTTCACCCGCTTATAGCCTACACATATGTTTAATTGTAGGTTATGATGGCTTAATAGTGCTGTAGGCCATGTGAAATGAGTTACTTACTGAGAAACTTTAGGATACAGGCCTAGCAGTCTAATTTCTTTCTAAAGTGAAAATTAGGGCTTAAGCATAGACCTACAGTACATCGCAAATAGTGGCCCAACATACCTTTTGCGCCTGCGCAATCATTTTTCTGACAACCTCTTTGATGTGCGCCTGACCCTCCAGGGGTGGCTGCGCGTACACAGTAGTGCGCGTCACCCCCCGGTATGACACGTTGTCCGGCCAGCCCAGGTCCATCTGCGGGATGGAAGTATCCGACAAGTCGGGCCAGTAGTGCAGCGACAGCGGGGGCTCGTCGTCCTCGGCATTCTCCGGGAAGAGCTCCGTGCCCGGGTCATAGGGCTTCACCGCCTCGGCGAGAGTTTCCAACTCCGGGTCCGAGAGGAAGCCGCGCAGCTCGCGAGCCTCCAGGTACTTAACAAACGCCTCGCGACCATCCCGCAGGAACGTCTCCAGCGCGAGCCGCTGGTCTTCGCAGTACAAGAACTCCGGTTTGGACTCGTGCCTCCGCGGGTTCACGTGGTTATCGTCCAGGCACTGTATCTGGGACAGAGCCATGTCTCCAGCACAAAATAAGGAACCACTTAAACTTAAAAAAATAATAACACCAAGTTTCACGGCACAGTTCCTCTCCTAACCCTATGCAGACCGTGGGTAAAGAAAGCAGCTTAAAATGTTCTAATTGCTCCTCTGTGGCTTAAACAGCTGAGCAGTTTAACTCCAGACTTCTTACACATAACTTCATGTGGTCCCCTTCTTCGGTTAGCCATGTAATCCCTTTCACCGGCCATGATGCATTAACACTGCGCCATGTCATTCCCACTTCCAAATGAACGACTTGACCAGCTAGAGAGAGTGAATGAGTGACACCCCGCTGACGGCACCGCCCGAACAGGTGTGACCCTGACAAAACATCCACCCACACACGAAAAATGCGCACCTTTGCCACGTGACCTGTACAACTTTCCTACAGCGTGTGTGTGTGTGTGTGTGTGTGTGTGTGTGTGTGTGCGCTGTGGAACGAGAAGTGGCCGGAGAAATAAGTTGATTAACGAGGCCACCCCTTCCCTTCTCAAAACCTTATTAAATCATTCGAGTGGCAGTTCATCAAGATGAGGCATCGCATGAAAACCATCAGCAGAACATGCATACCTGTGCAGTGCCGTTTTACCTGTTCTGTCATGTTTCCTGCCAGGAGGAGAGAGCCACAAACCATTTAAACAGATCAAAATGAAGCACTTAATTGTTTTGTAGAAAGGAAAAAAAAAACAAGATGAAGAGATTAGGATGGGATTAATGGGATCTAAAAACATTAACTGGAGGAAACATACCATATACTCGTATTTATTTATTTATTTATTATTATAAAATAAGCATAAGAAAGTACAGTTTTTTAAACCAAAATGACATGTTAACCTACCCAGGGCATCAAAACTGACATTTGAACTCTGCAGTATGAGTTCTGACGTTCTGTAAAAACATAAACGCACTCAGTGTGTGTCAGAGCTTCAACTAAATTCCTAGACTTGGTAATACTAAGAAGTTAATAGTTTTTTATTTTTTTAATATAGTTTATGCATCCTCATTAGCTGCTGTTACAACAACAGCATATACTCTTCCTGGGGTCTACATAATATACAGTACCGGCCAAAAGTTTGGACACACCTTCTCATTCAATGCATTTCCTTTATTTTCATGACTATTTACTGTACATTGTAGATTCTCACTGAAGGCATCAAAACTATGAATGAACACATATGGAATTATGTACTTAACAAAAAAGTGTGAAATAACTGAAAACATGTCTTATATTTTAGATTCCTCAAAGTAGCCACCCTTTGCTTTTTTTGGTAACTCTGCAAACCCTTGCTGTTCTCTCAATGAGCTTCATGAGGTAGTCACCTGAAATGGTTTTCACTTCACAGGTGTGCTTTGCCAGGGTTAATTAGTGGAATTTTTTCCCTTATTAATAAAAAAAGCAAAGGGTGGCTACTTTGAAGAATCTAAAATATAAGACATGTTTTCAGTTATTTCACACTTTTTTGTTAAGTACATAATTCCATATGTGTTCATTCATAGTTTTGATGCCTTCAGTGAGAATCTACAATGTAAATAGTCATGAAAATAAATAAAAAAACGCATTGAAATAGAAGGTGTGTCCAAACGTTTGGCCTGTACTGTATTTACAACACTTCAGTGGAAAAAAAACAAAGACACATGACAAGTAACATCTAACATCCATACAAGACTCAACAACGCTCACAAAAATATTAAGAAGAAACAAGTTAAATGTACGCAACCCTTCACAATAAAAGACAACGTAACAAGTCTTCTCAAGAATCAAACAAATCAAACAGCCTTGAGGTTATATGACATACTTTAATGAGCGTATGTGAACTTTCAATTACTTAAAATTGGTAAGAACTCACTTATCATAAATTACAGCCTCACGATGCAGCTTGCATTGATCTCTGCAGTTGTGTGGGATGTAATTACATGTCATTAGATAATCTATAAAACTGTGGGACACAAAGAGAGTACAGTAAAGGCTGAAGGGTGACATGTTACTTTGCAGTAAGGAGGTATTATAACCTGCTGCTCACTGTGACGTCATCCGTCGGTATGTCTGTACGTTCACGTGTTGTCGGGCTAACAGGAAAAAGGGAAAAAACTTTAGGGAAGTGGTCAGAGCCTGTGGTAAATGTTTGTTGCACTGACAAAGTAACAAACCAATTCAAACTGCCCTAGTGGGGATGTTAGTTTTGCTGCAAAGGTGTAATTCTAAAATGTTCCTACCACTAACATTGAGTCAGACTGTGACTGTAAGGGTGATAACTTTCTAGAGTTGTTAAATGTGGCAAAAAAGTGCAGGAAAAAAGGGACACAGCTTGGTTTGTCTTCCTGATTCCCTTTTAATTATTTCCAACTTCCTCTCTATGTGGTTGTCACTGCTGATCACACGATGGGCAAATTACTGGCTGACTCATCAATTGCCCCACATACAGTACGGGCCAAAAGTTTGGACACACCTTGTCATTCAATGCATTTCCTTTATTTTCATGACTATTTACATTGTAGATTCTCACTGAAGGCATCAAAACTATGAATGAACACATATGGAATTATGTACTTAACAAAAAAGTGTGAAATAACTGAAAACATATATTATATTTTAGATTCCTCAAAGTAGCCACCCTTTGCTTTTTTTGATAGCGCTGCAAACCCTTGGTGTTCTCTCAATGAGCTTCATGAGGTAGTCACCTGAATGGTTTTCACTTCACAGGTGTGCTTTGTCAGGGTTAATTAGTGGAATGTTTTCACTTATTAATAAAAAAAGCAAAGGGTGGCTACTTTGAAGAATCTAAAATATAAGACATGTTTTCAGTTATTTCACACTTTTTTGTTAAGTACATAATTCCATATGTGTTCATTCATAGTTTTGATGCCTTCAGTGAGAATCTACAATGTAAATAGTCATGAAAATAAATAAAAAAACGCATTAAATGAGAAGGTGTGTCCAAACTTTTGGCCTGTACTATATTTTTTTGATTTATTGACTTGCCGATCATTCGAATATGACCAAGTATCTTTCAAACTGTCGTACTGGTCGGCTGGGTGTTGGACTGGTTTGCAGACCTTCTTTCAGTGTCAGGGCCTCAACAGCCAGAGGCTGTCAGTCAGTCAAACTGGTTCAACTGTTTTTTGTTGTATTTGCTTGTAACGCCTTTGCCTATCATCTATGTCACAGTTCACGCACCGTGCTCTTTTACTGTCACTCTTTCACATTTGGTATTAATGACACACAGCCCTTCCCTCTTTTCTCAGTAGCATCTGCTTCCTCCCCTATTTTTTGTCTCTCTCTGTTTTTTACCCTTTAGCATTTTTTTATCTCTATCCTGTCTCATTCCACTGCTGTCTAATAACTCTGCTTTAGTTTCCCTCCTGTTTATCTCACTTTCTTTCTCTCACGTGTTACATTCCACTTTTGTTCTTTGTGACAGCTTGTCTGTGACATCCAGTATTCTTATGTTGCCTCACCTCTGGTGTATGACAGAAATATGTCATAGTGAATGTGTCGGTGTCTCTCACACACACACACACACACACACACACACACACACACACACACACACACACACACACACACACACACACACACACACACACACAAATACCAAAAGCCCTTTATCAATCATACAAACACTTCAAAGTGACTCAGCAGTTTTTTTTAAACGACAGAAGAAGAAAGCAGCAGTACACCTTTAACTCATTTATCCTTCTCCCCTGCTGGATGCCAGTGGTTTATTGACTAACTGTCATTGACGAGCCAGATGTGACTCTCTCAGTGTTAATTAAAGAAGTGGTTTGTTAAAAAAGAAAAAAAACAGAAGAGGAGACAAAAGAGTGAAAGAAAACACAACAGAAGTGATTCAGTCCAGAGGGATTATGGGATGTAACCCCTGTTTCCTGCTTCATTTCAAACATGACATCCTGGTGAGAGAAGCAGCGCTGCATTCCTCGCATAGTACAAGTCGACTGTCAGAATACACTGCGCTTACATTCTTATATATATATATATATATATATATATATATATATATATATATATATATATATATATATATATATATATATTTAAATACAGTGTGTGTGTGTGTGTGTGTGTGTGTGTGTGTGTGTGTGTGTGTCATCAGGGGCTGTTCAGTCGCACACATAAACACACTTAGACGTAACACTTCTTGTTGTTAAATGCCAATGAGATCTCTTCTGACTTGTACATGAGCTACAACATTTAAAATCAGGTTGTCACACACTAATTCAAATATCATTACCATATTAATTTTGTAACACAGTATTAAAATCACTTCAGTGACACTTCAGAAGTGTTTGAAGGGCTGCAAGTAATGATTATTGTCATCATCAATGTAACCGTTATCATCACTATTGTATCCCTTTTTGGAGGGGGGGATTAATCGTTTAGTCTGTTAAATATTAGAAACCAGTACACAATTTCCATTGCAAGTTCATAGAGCCAATGGTGCAAATTGCAGTTTTATCAAACTAAGCATACAAAATGTAAAGACATTCCATTTACAATGGTGTTGAGTAGAGAGAAGCAGAAAACTTGGTACCAGCAAGAGGCAAGAATAGACCATTTTACTTCATAAAAGCCTTTTTTTAACTATTTATCAATTAAAACAGTTGGTAATTCATTTTATGTTAGTTGACTTGCATAGAATTGACAATCGTTTTTAGTCGTTTCAGCAATAATTGTGTGCACAAAAAGGCTTTTCGTGCACGGTGCATGACACTGGGTGGCCACTTTATGCTTACAGTGAAGGTACGGTCACATTCAACTTCTTCCCCATTCACTTCTATTGAAGCCAGCACGACTGACAATTCCAAGCATGCCTTTCCATTTTTGGTGCGATCTCCAGCTCCAGTTCACTTTGACCGGGCACATGTGCTTGATCGGCCAATAAAAACACTCATGCAATGTGTTCGGAAATCGAGAAGTCATTATTCTAGTTTCATCACCATATTCAGCATGTTATCGCACTACTAGACAATACAAGCGATCACACTGTGCTTACTCTGTTGAATATGTATTTATAATTTGCATCAGTCGCATGACATTGCGTCCTTTTTCAGGAACGAGTGTGCGGGCAATTTCGTATGATGCAAATATGTGACCATGCCTTAATGCACAAAATGCACAGAATTCATTCTATGCAATTAACCTGCATTTTGTGGCACACAGTGTGAAATATCCTGGCAAATGTCATGAAATTGCAATTTACACATGGAATGAAGTGGATGTTTGTGCATGGAAGTTCATTCTGGGATATTTAAAGCAGGAAAAGCACAAAAAGGGCTGCATTGCACATTGTGTCACGAAGTGCAACTCAGCAACTTTTGGCAGATACAGAAAAACTGCATCAACAAAGAGGAACAGTGACTGTGATTTGAAACTGTGGACATGCTGTATAGTTGGCTACAGCATGCAGAGGGGCTCACGCATACTATCAAGTGGAACCTCACATAACCCACTTTTGTGTCAGTGTTTCTAGTCGTTTACCTATTTATTTCACAGCTGAAGTGCTCTTTCACAGGGTTCAAGTATTCTGTGTACACTCGTATATTCATATTACATTTCAATAGACACTTCTTAACAGAAATTTAAGATTAAAATGATTATGCCTGGGGATGATTGTCAGTCTGTGTGTGCATATTTACAGTATGTGAGTTCTCCACATTGTATAGGTCCAGTCATATTTTTTTTATACACTTGTATAGTCATATTACATTTCAATAGATACTTCTTAACAGAAATTAAAATGTTATTGAACAATAGTGTCCAAGTTTCAAATTCAAAGAGGTAAATGTTCCTCCACAACCTCCTATGGGCCACACTTATTTCATGAGGTGTGTGTGTGTGTGTGTGTGTGTGTGTGTGTGTGTGTGTGTGTGTGTGTTGCTTTTATTCAGCCTGCACCAGTGCTAATAAGCTCTATTAATGATTATGCCTGGGGATGATTGTCAGTCTGTGTGTGCATATTTACAGTATGAGTTCTCCACAGTGTATAGGTCCAGTCATATTTTTTTTTATACACTCGTATATTCATATTACATTTCAATAGACACTTCTTAACAGAAATTAAAATGTTATTGAACAATAATGTCCAAGATTCAAATTCAAAGAGGTAAATGTATCACTTTATTTAAATTATTTGTCATTACATGTTAAGGAAGATCGGTCCACGTTCTTACGTTTTCTTTAACCATTCGTTGCAACAGAACCAAAACTTTTTCACAATGTTTTATCTTACTTGTAATATATGTATTCTAAGATTACACATGAATAATAATAAATACATGGAAACAAATGATTCATAAATTGAGTTGAGCGTATTTGTTTTTAAGCTGTGTATTTTAAAACCGAGTGATGTCTGGGCATTGTTCACCTCACTGGTCACTTTAACATAGTAACCTCCTTTATTGGCCCACAGAGCACAGGGCTGCACACACACACACATACACACACACACACACACACACACACACACACAAACCCATATACACATGCATTTACTTTTCCTCTGCACACAATAAAGATACTTAAAGTTTGCAAGTTTACATGTGTTCAGACGCACATTTTATACACTATCCCCTACACACACACACACACACACACACACACACACACACACACACACACACACACACACACAGCGAGAGTGCAATCTGCTGTGTCAGTATCCTCTGGCCCAAATATTCACAACAATGACTCTCTGTGTCTCTCTGCTCAGCTCACCGGATCTCTTTCGTGGGAACGGCAGGAAAATACTGGAGTAAATCCTAATTCCTCTTCAGCGGAGAAAACCTTGCCATTCCTCCACAACCTCCTATGGGCCACACTTATTTCATGAGGTGTGTGTGTGTGTGTGTGTTGCTTTTATTCAGCCTGCACCAGTGCTAATAAGCTCTATTAATGATTATGCCTGGGGATGATTGTCAGTCTGTGTGTGCATATTTACAGTATGTGAGTTCTCCACAGTGTATAGGTCCAGTCATATTTTTTTTATTTTACATGATTAAAGAGTAAGTGGAGTTGTGGATCAAGTGGAAGCGATTGATGAGCCTGTAGCAGCTGATTGGGCAAGGCTGGCAGGTGGCATCACGATGGGGAAACGGGAGGAGTCAGTTACATAATGAGCAGTACAGTTGCAGCTCGTCAATTCTCCAAAAGTGAATGGGCAAGTGCAGAGTGGGGGAGCAGTGTGAATTAGGGCGGGGTCATGACAGCTCACTGATGAACCTGTGGGAATGGCTGCGTATTTGATTGACGTGCTGGGTCATTGGCAGTGGTAAATGGGCTGGACGTACTCCGGGGGGAAGTAGCCTACGTGTCCGTGGCAACGGCCCCTCCAGCGCAGCGAATCGGAGCAGTCCATGAGTTCGATGACATCACCTCGCAGGAAGCGTAGCTGGGACGGGTGGTGGGGAGCGAAGTCGAAGAGAGCGTGGGCATGATGGGGACGCTGTGGGGGGAAATGAAAGAGGCAGGGAGAGAGGGATGGAGGAAAAGAGAGAAAGAGAGTCAATGAAAAATTGGCCTCACAACTTTTGACTGTCTGCTGAGCCACACTCTTAACAACACATAGTTTTTTTGTTTTTTTTTTTTTTTTACACAACAGAACATCAAGGAAGTAAGCCAATACATTAAGTCAGTGGTTCTTGTCGGGGCTTTCATCAGGAGACCGAGATGATGCAATAGTAAGACCTTTATTTCATCAATAAAGGTCTGAGTCCGAGTCTGCAGACAATTGAACTAGTGAGCAGTGCAACGATAATATAAACTGAGAAGAAACCCAAAAACCCTTCCCCAACCCTGCTAAATATGTAGCTACAGCTATAGCTGCCAGTTAGCTTAGCTTAGCACAAAGACAGGAGGAAAGAAGGGGAAAGTGCTACCCTTGCTGATGTTGTTAGCTTTGGACAGAGTCAGGCTACCCGTTTCCTCTTCTTTCCAGTCTTCATGCTAAGCTAACCTAGCTGCCGACTGTATCTTTATATTCAGCATATAGACATGAGCATCTTCACATCTAACTCTATGCAAGAAGAAAGTGCATTTCTAAAATATTGAGCTATGCATTAAAGGCCCACTATGTAACGTGTTTAGTTGTTCATTATCAAAATCAGTTTTGCCCGTTCACAAACTTGTCCTTTTTCATGAATATTTACCACCACCATCAATTCCAAGTATTCCTTTTGGCTTGAAATTTTACATTTGCATTCGCATGAACTGGGGTAGACGCTCAATATTCGTGCGCCATCTTGAAATACGTTAGCCGGTAAGGGACATACAGGACATACTGCTCTGCCATTTCCCAGTTTTCGCTGTCACATGATAAACTCACAGGTGCTGCTAATGCTGCTAATGGGTATCGTAGCTTCCCGGCCCCAGCAAGTTTGAAGAAGGAAACATGGAAGACCACACGTATTCAAAATCCAAATTTCAGGAACAGGAGTCTTCTTCTTCGCCCAGAAAAAGAAAAAGGATATTGAAAAGAGCAAGAGACCGGCTTTTTTAAGAGTGAAGGCTACCATAGCTGTAATACGTACTTTGAACTGCGTGGTGCGAGAGAGTTGATTGAGATATATGATCTCAACGCTAGATGGGAGAAATTCCCACACATTGGACCTTTAAACAAGACTTTATTTATATAGGCGTTATTCTCAACACTCCCTGTCCCACTCATCAACAGGATAGGCTAAAGATTTTGGAAATAAAGGTCATCAGTCATTCACAAACATTAAGCTTCTCAGTCTGTGAAAGCATACTGTATGTTGCAACTAGCCTCTTAGTAGTAAAAACAAAAAAATGTGTGAGAGAGAGAGAAGGTAGTGGAAATAAAATGACTAATGTTTGACTATCTTAACTTATTTGTATCTCATATAGGGTAGGCTATAATCAATAGACTAATTCTTAAATGTGTAAAAAAAGAGAATGTGCGATGTCAGGATGATGTGGCGATGAACAAACTTATTAATTATCAGAGAATCTGCAGCTCCCGAGTGTTACAAAGAGAGAACGTTAGTTCAGGGACAAAAACTGAAATGAAAATACAGCCTGCACCGTGGTTACAATCAACTATGTTCATTTTCACCTAAATACCACTATGTGGACAAGACACATCATGGGAATCATGGGAATATTAATTATATTAAATGAACAACTTGACATTACATTTCTTTGGAGTGTCCTTATTAAGACAACTTGACATTAAACAGGATGATATTATGTCAAGTTGTCATGACAAAGACATCTTCTGGTAATGTCATCCTGGTTAATGTCAAGTTGTCATTACAAAGACATCCCAAACAAATGTAATGTCAACTTGTCATGACCAAGACAACTTCTGGTAATGTCGCTTTGATTAATGTCAAGTTGTCATAATCAAGACAACCCAAACAATGTCAACTTGTCATGACAAAAACCGAATGACACTTAATGACAGAAGTCATAAACGTTTATGACTGTTTAAAACGTTTATGACACGTTCATGACAGTGTCATGTCACGATTATGTCGATACCTTCAAGTAAAGTGTTACCGTTTGCATTTACCATCCTGAGACCTTTATTTTCAATGCGTGCTAACCTGGCAATTGAAGTTGATTTTGTTTGAATTGATAAATACATCTTGATAAGGGGAGATCTTTTAGATTGCAGCTGCAACATGTGGTTTAAGTTGGTAAAGAGGGTGTGTATTTCATTAAAGTTGCAAAGCTCTTCTCCTTATAGGCTTTGTTCATTATTTGGCTTTATCAGGGCAGAGCAGCTCTACGTGAACGGATTAAATAACAAAATTGTAATTTGTGGAGGCCATGAGAGAGAAATGGGAGAAGTAGAGTAAGACACTAAGAGAGACAGGTAGACAGAGAGCAATAAGTCCAGAATGATGTGTGTTAGGATGAGATACGAGTTCACACACACTCCTACTCAAAACAGCGTTCAGTTAAATGTGTGACGTCTTTGTTTTATTTATGTCGATTCGCGGTAAGATGAACAGCTTTCAGTTCAACTTGCCAATGCTGTGCTTTCTCTGTCTCACTGTGTTTTTCTTTGAGTTCACAAAAGAGAGATTCTTTCTTCTCCCCTGATAGCCGGCCTCCTTTGATCTCTATTGACTGGTGAAGTAAAAGCAGTTTACATAGCAGTATAGCAGAATAAAAGTCGCTATTTTAAGGAGAGCGTCTTGAACTTAACTAACCTCTTAGCTGTCAGTTGCACTCCCACGGAGAAAAGTAGATGTGATATGAACTGTGAGGGAGCTGAGAGACTGGAAAGAATACCAATCTTGTATTTTATATGGGTGTGTGTGCATGTGCGTGTGTGTGTGTGCGTGTGTGTGTGTGTGTGTGTGTGTGTAGGTATAGTGTTGCAATTCTGGGCTCTTATTGCTGTGGATTGCTTTGTCTTAGACCAAGGCCCAATATTATGTCATCCAGACTAACACACACAAACACATTCACACACTAACCAGACAGCAGGATTAGGATCAAGACACACTGACACAATCTCTCAATCCAACAAATCTATAAAAACCCTCACAGACTTAAACTTTATTGTTTCGCTGATCTAGTCTAGACCTCTTTTTAGTGTGTGTGCATGCATGCACTCTGTTACTGTGAATTTGGGTGTGAGCGAGCATGTGTGTGCAGGCCTCTATTTGCTTGTGTGTGTGTGTGTGTGTGTGTGTGTGTGTGTGTGTGTGTGTGTGTGTGTGTGTGTGTGTGTGTGTGACAGCACAGGGAAAACCCATTCAGTTTTCCATGCAAACTCGTGAGGAGCAAAGGTTTGGAAGGAGAAATATGGACCTTGCCTTGTGATCAACGTCCTCTTCAGCGCCTGCTCCGACCCACAGCGAGCGCTGACAGTGGAACAAATTACTCTGTAACATCAATGGACTACATCCTTAAACTACATTTGTCTAACACACACACACACACACACACAGTGCCTAAACATATAGGGCAGCAAAAATAGCCTGTGACACTGTCTGTTACCACTCCAAAATGACAAGGGGTCAAAAAGAAGATGAGTTTTTGCATGAACAGGCTTTCTGTTTGAAGTGAAATCTTCGAGACACAAGGCAGTGGGGATATGTTGGGAGGAGAAATTAAAAAATACAGATACAGAGAGTTATTTCCCACCCTGCCATCGTGAGATAAGAAGTGATCTAGGGCCACGTAATGAGCTGGTGTGGAATTTGGAAAGACCAACCACACAATAGGAGGGACAAGAAAAAAAAAGCACTGCAAAGGAATTGCATGGATTCCGATTAAGCAGGTCCTTGACAGACTAAGTCTGTGAAACTGACCCATATAGTCAAAAACTAAAAGAGACTGTGATCATGTGGTGGTGTCAGAGACAGTGAGGAAGGATTATTTTCGTGAATAATTTCCAGCACACGGGTTGAAGTTTCTCTATAACCCTGTTTTCATGCATTCCTTTAATAATCCAAAGGTCTAAAGGGAGCGATGCAAGAACTAGTTTTTCCAAGTGTTTTTATGCTGTTAGTGTCACTGCCTAACATTTGGGTGAAGTAAAGATGAAATAGTGTGCGGGTAACTAAAAAAGTGGGTATTCATATTTTAGACACACATAGAGCATGCACAACAATGTTGCGAAGACAGGAGTTACGGAATAACTTAGTGGGAATTTAGGTATTACGTACCAGGCAAGAAAAGGTCTGCAACTTGCAAATTACGTTGTCTTGTTATCTCCCTGGCATCATAATTTATGTAAGTGAAACCTTAATTGAGTGAAGACTGTGTTGTAAGGTTTGTAGAGACTTGCTCAGTCAGAGACTTTCAGTGGGCGTTGGAGCTTTGTTGATGCCCGAAAGCCAAGACGAAGCCCCACAGATGCAAACAAGACAAGCTGACCATGATTTTAAATAAATAAAAATAATTTCAAAAAATTACTTTTAATCATAGGAACAAGGTTAGTCAAGCTTTTGAACTAATTCAAAACTGAGATGAGTCCAGAATCGTACTCAATTGTCTATTTGTATTGTTCAAATAGACAACTGAAAATGTACAATTTACCACTTAAAGCTCTCATTAAAACAGCTGCAGAGTAAACCAGGCTACAGCTATAAAGCTATGACTAAGCTGCTGTGATCTTATTTGGAATGGCAGATGTTTTCTAAGGCTACATAGCCATGTAGGTAAACACAGCACCTTCATCACGCCACCCCAGCTATGGGGCATGTTGTGATCCAGATACATATTACCTCAAGGCCATGGCAGAGAAACAGTGTGCCCTACAGTACAAGAAAAGTCACAAACAGCAATGATAAAAGAATACCGTACATATATACATGACCAAAAAAAAGAAAAGATAAAGTCATTTTTTTCATGTATCCTGGTTTGTTGATTGGCCAATTCCAGATGGACTCATAATACAGTTTTTAGGACTGTACAACGATGTATGTGAACAAGGCCCACCTGGCATGCAACCCTTATTAGAGCTAAATATTAATATAGAACAGCAAGGTAACCCATGACCACATCAGTCAGACCGAAGTCAGGCAGAATAAGTACTGTATACTGCCCTGATGGATCTTACTGTAAAGAAACATATTCCTGATGTGACAGCCTTAGTTCTGAGCTTGGGCAAATCCTTGTTCATCATATAAAGAGACCTATGTAGGACGTATAACATGATAGGATAATGGAATAAAATATGATAGGAAATACAATGAATGAATGATCTGCTAATGAAGATGTATAATTCCATCTAAAGCTACAATCTGGGCCTTTACATTGTAGAGCAGTGCTGTAATTATTTTGTGCAATTCATCTCTTAAAGTGCTCATATTATGCTCATTTTCAGGTTCATAATTGTATAAGAGGTTGTACCAGAAAAGAAAACACCATATATTTGTTGTACTGCACATTGCTGCAGCTCCTCTTTTTACCCTGTGTGTGGAGCTCTCTGTTTTAGCTACAGAGTGAGGCATCTCACTTCTGTACCATCTTTGTTGGGAGTCGCACATGCACAGTCAAGCATGTTTTACAGTAACCGTAGCCCAGCTGGCGCACGCATACGTGACGTCATGAAATAGCCGTGACCATTTATACCCGCGCTGGTGCTCGCGACACTAGTTGCTGTCTTCTCCTGAACAGAGGTGGCGCTAATGAGCAAAGGCTACCAACATTGCTCTTTCTACGGACTAGAAGAAGGAGAAAAAGGTAAACAACGGCAGAACTTGCAGCAGCATTGACGTCAATGCTTTGATTTGATTCGATGACCTACTTGGTCGGATCAAGCCTTTCACTCACCATAAAGGAACTCGTCTTAACCCAGTAAGTTTACAAGACAGACTTGCAGTCGCTCTGATAGTCCTGGCATCCGGTTGTCGGTGAACTCGTTCAGGCCTCCTGTTTCCGCTTTGTCGCGCGCCGCTGAAAAAAAAAGAGCCGTGCACGACCTCTGCTCGCGCACCATAAATCGGGCGCGCGGCAGCATATTACTTAATTTTGATGTCACGATGGCGCGCGGCACTTTGGATGCGGCTAGTATAAATCACGTTTAAGTACTGCTAGCTAGTCATTTGCAGAGCATGAGTGCGTGCCATGTTAGCAGCTATGCAAGCCTCATAACGTGTGTTACAAAGTGACGCACGTTCGTTACGGAAGTAAAGGCTGGACTACGACAGAGCTGTTTGGAGCAGTTTGTGAACAGTGTTTTCTCTGGAAGATGGTAAGTCCGTTTGGGGTGGACTTAGGGCTTTTTCACTTTGTAAACCTATAACGTGCACAAAAAAGATATATAACACAATAAAGGAAAAGCCAAAAAGCATAATATGAGCACTTTAACTTGTTGTGAGTCCAATATGGTTTGAATGCTGACACTTGTAGCTTTCACTTTGTAATGGTTCTGTTATGATCTTAAAGTTGCTTAATGACAGCAATACTGCTTAATGAAAGCAATAAATGCCTATAACACAGGAAGAGTGCAGCATCTGTCTGTAATCAAATTTCTTAGAAGTGTTACTTTGCTTTTGTCCGAAGTCATGGCAGATTCGATCCAGTGGCAGTAGTGGAGGAGATGATTTGGATGAATGCTAGTGGCATTCTGAGCAATTAGTGTTATTATGGTACTGTATGCAAATGTCATGACACCAGCTCCTCAGTCTTGAACAGAGGATGGATGTTGGTGGTGCACCAACAGAAACAACTGTATGAATATTAGAAAACCAAAATCTTAGAAAACCTAAATGCTCAATAAGCTCAGAAGCTGGTGTTTTTTTGATGTGTTGGTGGCTCACATTAAAGAGATTTAGATTGTGACAGTATTTAGGTCATACAGTTTTTCATTCTCCCATGAGACGGCTGTCGTTATCTCTCATAACTACCATCATGACGCCCTAAAGCTAAATTCTTCGCACCTGCTCCATTTGCGTTTGGTCGAGGAGTGTGCAACATCCCCAAGGATTTAGAACGAAGCATGAAACTGTTTAGGTGTGAGGCAGGATGTTACTAAATAAGGACTAAATTTGCAAGAAGCTAGTTTGTAAAAATAAAAACCTACTTTTAGGATCAAAACGTGTCATCCTCATCTGAAAGTCCCCTGTCCTGCCAGGCAAAATACTGCAGCAGTCTGGCTGAATAGATGGACATTATGAGAAAAAGCCATACTCTGTTTTATATATCAAAAACCCCATCTAAATTATAAAATCGAGTTTTAGAAAAATTACTTGGTGAAACGGCCAAATCCTGCTGACTTTAACGCCACATTTCACTCCATTGCACGTATACAACAGCAGGTATATGAAGAGAGGGGTGATTCATTGAAGTAAAGCTCACACATTTATTGAAGTAAAGCTCACACATCACAAAGATCAATGAATGTGGATCATCTTCTAGAGAACATACAATTCAGACAGGCTCAACACATTTCAGCCAATCAGATTTTCTTCAAGCTTGTGATGATGATGTGGCCATGAAAACATTGAACTGTTTTGATATTTTGCTATATATTTTATTCTTTTTGAAATCATGAACCTATTTGTCTATGCATTCAATATTGTATGTGCTCCTGAACATGTAGTATATTCCAGAGTGTGGCCTTGCCAAAATACCAATACCAGTTTAAAATGTTTAAAATACCTTCTGGCTGATGTCACAAACACAGGAAGATCTATGTGCATATGTGTTTCTGTTTTACTTCCTCTCTCAGCAGTTCTACAGCACTGACTCATTGGCCTCTAAACTCCTCACTTCCTATCTGATCACCTCAGAAATAGCCCAAAGCAGCAGTGGCTGGCTATCTGCAGGCCAGCACTTTGATATCAGTGCCTCTTTACTTCTTTTTATTGACTTGCATGCAGTGCAACGAGCTGATAGTTAAGTGCAGGGTTTGATTTCCAAGCAAAATTAAAGGTGCTGTAGGTAGAATTGTGAAGAATTGTGAAGGGGGATAGGGACAACTTCTTGAGGTGTTTGTCTTCTGTCATACCCTAATTGAGAAGGCATCAGCCCAAAAGCAACTGTAAAGCAGAGTTTAGCTACCACTTCTCAGTCCCTACCCCCTCTCTGCTAAAGCCCAAAACGGTCTCCTAAGCCCCTCCCCCCACAAGGGAGAATGAATGTGTGTGCCTGAGCAGTGATTGACACGCAGTTAGACACCCCCCTGGCCCTGATTGGTGCATCTGAACAGGGAGCGGTGGACTTTTGCAAACACTACAGGCTGTAGGTGGTGCCAGAGGAGCCAGATTTTCTTTTAATTATATTCTTCATGTAGTTCTACTCGAACATAGGGTCAGTTTCAGCAAATATGACAGAAAGTTAGTTTTATAAGTCTTACCTACTGCACCTTTAACCAATAGAGTCAAATAACTGCTTACAAACAGACTCAATACAAAAAAACAGGTGGTAGCTAAACTCTGCTTTACAGTTGCTTTTGGGCTGATGCCTTCTCAATTAGGGTATGACAGAAGACAAACACCTCAAGCAACTTGGTAATTTTAGGGTCCATCCTCTGGCGACCACGATTGCTTATACAAACAGCAATCCATCCAGTAGTTGGTTAGTCTGGACCAAAGTGGTGGACCGGCAGACTGTGAGCCAACCCTAGAGCCATGCCGTAGTCAAAATATGAGTTTACCTTGCCTGTTGTAAATCCTAATACCACTTCACATGTGTCTCCTCTCTGTGATCAACTCTGCACGATCAGTTCCGTCATTAATGGCTGGTCTATTCTAAGGTGCCAGGGTTCATGTGATGAGTGTTAGCACGCGGCTTGCGGTACAGTGATACGAACATGCTGTCATGTCAGAATCGCTGTGGATCACATCCCTCCACAGCGAGCTTTGCCTGCCACTCCCAGGAATACTTAACATGCAATGTGATCTTCTCCGCATAATGGATTCACAATAAGCAACAACAGCTTCTCCCATGGTGACACCTTAATGGGAACTACCTGTCATTTTAGATTTTTCTCTCACTAAACCTGACAGAAATTTGGGATACGCCTTTGGGTAACAGATGGCACGTTGTTTAACTACCTAATTTACCTACCAGTACACTGAAAACAGGATGATAGAAAGTGTTGTATGTTGTTCAGATTGTTAAACCCCATGAGACTTGTGATATTGGATATTGGTCTAAATGAATAAAATTGCCTTGATCTGACTTGAATAGCTTATAATTGGTGTGGCTAGATGAGTAAAAACCAGAAACCAGCCTCATTAGGTGTCTGATGTACTGTACAAAGGTGAAGTGGCCTAAACACAACTAGCTAAAGCAATGTTCTGTCCAAACTTGATATGTGGCAACTAAATCATCTAAATAATTGCCTGTCACATCAGTTTTCTTTAGCGCTGCGGTTCTCACTCCCTCTGGCTCTGTGTCAACGATGACTGATTTGGTTCTGCTCCAAATCAACGGCAGTCCTGTGATCTTTCATTACAAGCTGCACCTCTACGTCAAACCCTGCTGCCACAGTCACAGCTGCAGACAAGTTCACCAACATATGGAGTGTTCCCATAGCTTTAAAAAAAAAAAACTGGTTATGCCTTAAAGTCATCGGATAAAGAAATATGAACCCCTGTGTAGCTTGTTATGTCTGTAAAAACTGATACGACAGCAGAAAAATACACTCTTTGTCAAAATGCTGCTTCACAAGTGTCATCCGATACTTTACTTATTCTCTGGCGGTTTAAATACAAGAGGGATGACAGAGACTGGTGACAAGAACCAGACTGATCTCATGAAGCCAGTTGTTATGCTAATTATACTAAACTAATTATACGCATACTCACTTTTTAGCGTGTTTATCAGCGCCGTTTGGCCTCCATTGACTTACATTACCTTGCGATTGCGCGTGAATTGACACCGTAGCGAGTAGTATGAAAGGGCGAAAATCGGCATAGGATGGTTGGTCAGGGTGGATCTTGGGTAAAACACAGGACTTTCACCCAGGAGAGCGGGGATCGCGTCCTGTGTGTTATGTTTCCTTTCCACGTTTGTTCTTTTCCTAAACCCAATCCATGTGGCGTGAATGTTAAGTAAACCCCAACCCCATTCTTCTTTTCCTAAACCCAACCGGTTCTTCTTCTCCTAAACCCAACCCCGTTCTTTCCTAAAACCAACCGGTTCTTCTTCTCCTAAACCCAACCCCGTTCTTCTTTTCCTAATCCCAACCCGCGTGTGATGTTTCCTAAACCCAACTGTAGCCTCGCGATAAGACGTAGCCTCGCGATAACACGCCACGTGGCTTTGGAAAGTGGCGTGTATGTTTACGCTGTG
The DNA here is from genome assembly GCF_004354835.1 of Perca flavescens. Lineage (NCBI taxonomy): Eukaryota > Metazoa > Chordata > Actinopteri > Perciformes > Percidae > Perca > Perca flavescens. Next base: position 7,502,664 of record NC_041345.1, on the reverse strand, counting down.
AAGTTGCAGACTGCCATCCGCTGTATACAGCATAGACATGCACGCGGATAGCTCAAAATGCGTACAGATAACACGCCACTTGGCTTTAGGAAAGTGGTGCGTATGTTTACGCAAAGTCATGATGTCATGTTGCAAGAACAGACGTGTTTTAAATTAATTAGAGAGGAGATTGAAATTGACATTGCAAAATAAATTGCCCAAAGTCCCTGCTGTGGTTTTAGGTGAATTCTTGGGAAAAGGTAAGAATAGATAATTTTGCTAGATTCAAGTAATAACTTCCTCAAATGAGTCAGGAATCAATTGGAATTACAAAATATATTAGGGGGAAACAACACTGTGTAAAGTCTAAGAGGAAATTGGTGAAGGAAATGAATCACTGATGTCAAAATACTTGTGTATATTTGTGTAGGAGATAACAAAAATGCTTATGTTCTTTTCCAAAAGAAAATGTATTCTATGATCTCAAGCTACATTTTTTAAAATCATAATCATTAATGAATTCCCATTATTTGAAATATTCTCCCCAGCTTTTCTTTGTGAGTGTGTACAAACCAGTCACAGTTGCACACAGGAAGGACTTTAAGGGTGAAAACATCCAGTTTAATTACTCAATAAACTATTATAAGATATTTGTGCTTTTTGCTTTGTCTGCTTTGGTAAAAGACCAAAAAAAAAGTGCTGTAAGTACGTAGGCGTTGAAAGAAAAGGACACAGACAAACAAACAAACAATGCTCACCCTGGCGAAGTGCTCAGGGTCTCTCAGAAAGACGGTCCTCTCCTTAGCGATGCTGTTGCTATGGTAGAACTCCACCAGCTCATTCAGAGAGGGGAAGAGCTCGTCCCACACGTAGTACTGACAACAGCGATCCTGCAGCACCTTGAAATGCTGAACATGGTCCCCGTAACTGCGAAATAAACACAGAGAAAGAAGCTTAAAATGATTTCCGCATTAAAGGCACGTCTGTCGTGGGTTGATAGGACAATAAATACCAATCACTGAATCTAAAATACAAACTCCTCAGTCGCTGGTGCTGCTTCAGCCTCATAACTTTTAATATCTGTTTGACCAAGGAAAATGAAATATAATTCTGCCATTGCATCGGCCATTGAATTTAGCAACATATGGGTGGGTAGTTTAGAAAAAACTGTCCAGTACTATTAGTTGCCATGTCGTGTCCGCCCAAGCTCAGTCTCCTAAAAATAATGTTCCCATACAACTAAACTGCATTCTCAATTATGTTTCTAGCTGTCAGCTGTTGGGGCTGGCATGCTTTTAGTGCAGTCCTGTTCATTTGTCTCCCTTAAAAAAGTATAATAAGTCCATAGTGAAAACCTTGGTTAAAACAGGCAATGAGACAACACTAAAACAGCTGAAAACAATATAAGACAGCGGACAAATTTAGCACATTTATGAAGAGAAACCCACATTCATGCTAATTCGACTGACTAATAAGCGACTGACTGAATTTGTCATTTGAAGAGCAGACAATGACATTTACATGGGTTACTCTTTGGGTCTGGGGGGATTCTGTGCAAAGCAAATTATGTCAAACATAATCCCCATTTAGATGTATTAGTAACATTTCATATCATATTGTGATTAATACAGGTTTGATAGAAGAACATAATAATTTAGCTTAATAAATAAATAAAATGAAGCCCATCGCAAAAAATTAAAATAGCCACAGTGTTGGAGTGCATTCTTTGTTGTTATGATTAAAAGAGTTTGGCCAGTATTCATTGGCAATCATACCTGCTCCCCTATCCTGCTCTGTGGTGGTTGCTAAGTAACTTGCCAGCTTATCTTTAGAAATCTGGACACCTCACCATGATCATACGGTTATATAACAGCATCCAATATGCACCGGAAGTCAATACAACTCCCGCCTGAACTCCCCCACATTTCTAAACACATTCCACACAGTAAGTGTGTGTGTGTGTGTGTGTGTGTGTGTGTGTGTGTGTGTGTGTGTGTGTGTGGGCTTGTTTAACTATATTTGTGGGGTCCAAAAACCGGGAGCAGTATACTTGTGTGGTCCCAACAGCTTTGTGGGGCCAAAATGCTGGACCCCACAAGTTCAAAGGGCTGTTTGAGGGTTAAGACTTGGCTTTAGGATTTCGGTTAAAATTAGGTTATGGTTAGGTTTAGGGTAAGGGTTAAGGTTAGGCATTTAGTTGTGATGGTTAAGGTTAGGGTAAGGGGCTAGGGAATGCATTCTGTCAATGATGGGTCCCCACAAAGATAGTGCCACAAACCTGAGAGTGTGTGTTTGTGTGTGTGTGTGTGTGTGTGTGTGTGTGTGTGTGTGTGTGTGTGTGTGTGTGTGTGTGTGTGTGTGTGTGTGTGTGTGTGTGTGTGTGTGTGTGTGTGTGTGTGACTTATGTTAATGATGGTTAAAATCTCATTTCCCATGTTTAGAATAAAAGATAATGCAGTAGAGCACGGGTCGGCAACCTTTTTAATGTGAAGTGCCATTTTAAAATGTTCATGTGTAATCAGTGTGACATGTCAGCATTAAGCCTGCCATCATCTACCGAGCTCGCTCAGGCAGTGTTATTTGTTTCCCTTTGCACCGCATTCTGTGAAGAAGGCAACAAATACTAGCCAATCAGAGGCAGAATGGGGCGGTTCTTCGTGGAATGTGGATGGAGAAAAAGTCAATAAAGCTACCGTTAATAGCTGTGCTCCTGCCAATGGCTGTGATTTGAACATTTTTGCAAAAACACACTTGCACACTTGTTGCTAGTGTGCCATTGGTAGAGCTACCTAGCTGCCTAAGGTTGCGGACCCCTGCAGTAGAGGAAAACAGTGTTACCAATTGTAAAAGCAGCGGCTGCAAGTTTAATTCCGCCCTGCGACCCTTTGCTGCATGTCATTCTCCCTCTCTCTCCCCTTCCATGTCTAAGCTCTCCTATCAAATAAAGGCCTAAAATGCCCGCAAAAAAAAGAATCTAAAAAATATATATAGAAGATTCATCCTATAAAAGACATGCCCTTGCTCTATAATACACACAATATAGCGCTTGTGGTTTGACCTCACCAAACTCCCCCTCTATCTAGTCTGAATGGCACTGCTTCAAGCTCGGAGAAAGTAAATGAGCATCGGCTTGTTTCAGACAGAATTCCTTTCTCTATTCAGACGCTGAGCTCTATGAACAAGCAAGGCTGGCTCCCTGATGACTGGATGGCATTCAGCTACACCTCCACCCTGCCCTTCTTTCTCTGCCTTCTCCATTTCACCCAATGTGTCCTTGTTTCCCCTCTTCTCACCCTCATCTCCAAAAAAATGATGAGGGAAGTGTAAAAAAAAGAGAAAAAAATAGAGGATGCTTTTTAGCATAACAAAAACATTATTTCAAGCCAAATGTAAAGTTTCTTTTTACTTATTTTTTGGATTGGCGCTGTAGGCTAACCAGCCTTTGAACATTAACTGATTCTGTGTGAGCAGCAGTGCTATCTGTCTGTCTTTTCCTTTGCCTTTTGGGTCTGCATTCCTCTCTGTGTTGCTCTCACTCTTCTGTATTATCTGACTTCTATCTAACTTTTCCCCCCCTAACGCTGTGACTCTTGTTATCTGCTCCACTCTGTCCCCACTGACTCACACACAAAATTGTGATCTTTAATGAATGATTCTATCAGCCCCATCATTGTCCCCAGTCGTCATGACGCCATCTGCTGCACCCTACTGGTTGGGCTTTGTTACTTTGTTTGTCTGATTGAGACGAACAGCTGCATTGGTACCTGGGCCAGTGCCCTCACCGGATAGGAAAGTAGCCTACATGACACGGAGAAATGAAGGAGAATTTGGATTCTGTGGAGGTAGAGATTAAAGACAGGATGTAGACTGGGCAAGGACTTTCCCTTAAGGGGTTTCACAACAATGTAATGAATAAAACACATCAAACATTTGAAGAAAGGAAAAAGGGAATTTTGAGTGGTGCTGTAGCCTGTTCAGCACATCTAGTTTAGATTTCCTGCAGCTGTTATGTGATAGTAGGCTAACAATACTAGGGCTGGGTATTGCTCAAATTACAATACCAGTACCAAAACCAGAAACCTTAAAGGAACACGCCAACTTATTGGGAATTTAGCTTATTCACCATAACCCCCAGAGTTAGAAGTCGATACATACCCTTATCATCTCCGTGAGTGCTGTAACGCTGTCTGACGGCTCCAGCATTAGCTTAGCCCAGCACAGATCCTGCAGGTAACTGGTTCCAACTAGCCTACTGCTCCGAATTGTAACAAAAGAAGATGAGAAGGGTATGTATCGACTCTGGGGGTTACGGTGAATAAGCTAAATTCCCTATAAGTCGGCGTGTTCCTTTAAAGTGATACCGATACCAGTAATACTTTATTTGATACCTTTTTATTACTATTACTACTTCATTCAATACCCACCATGTGAATGGAGGATACAACTCTTCACGTTAAGGTGCTCTAAGCAATGTCGCTCATTTTTTAAGCTACAAATTTTTTTTGTCACATACAGCAAACATCTCCTCACTATCCCCGAGCTGCCTGTCCCCTGAATACACTGTAAAAAATCGCGGTCTCTGTAGACAGCCCAGGCTCCACACACGCCAACAAAAACAATCTGTGCCAACCTGCCCCACCAAACAGTGTTCCAGCGTTCAAGCCAATAACCGACAAGAAGGATTTTGGGGTGTGGGTTGGGGGGGTTAGTCCGCGGAAGCACGGAAGGGAGGGGGAGGGGACGGGATGAGGAGGAGGGAGGGGCGAGCTAGCCTCGTTTTGTTTGAAAATAATTTGAACGTCAACGAGAAGTAACGTCACCCAACATCGCTTAGAGCACCTTTAAAGGAACACGCCGACTTATTGGGAATTTAGCTTATTCACCATAACCCCCAGAGTTTGACAAGTCGATACATACCCTTCTCATCTCCGTGCGTGCTGTAATGCTGTCTGACAGCTCCGGCGGCATCAGGCCAGCACAGGAGATGCAGGTGAATGGTTCCAGTAATCCTACTGCTCCGAATAAGTGACAAAATAACGCCAACATGTTCCTATTTACATGTTGTGATTTATAAGTCTGGCGTGTACAAAAAACAACGTAACATGAGACACAGCCGTCTTCTAACTGTAAACAAACCGGGAACTATATTCTCAGGTAGAAGAATATAGTACTTGGGCGGAGTGATATGCTCGCAGCAAGCTTGTCTGAGAATATAGTTCCCGGTTTGTTTACTGTTAGAAGATGGCTGTGTCTCATGTTACGTTGTTTTGTGTACACGCTGTGACTCTACAAATCCCAACATGTAAATAGGAGCATGTTGGCGTTATTTTGTCACTTTTGTCACAATTCGGAGCAGTAGGCTAGTTGGAACCAGTTACTTGCAGGATCTGTGCTGGGCTAAGCTAATGCTGGAGCCGTCAGACATCTTTACAGCACGCACGGAGATGATAAGGGTATATATCGACTTTTCTTACTCTGGGGGTTACGGTGAATAAGCTAAATTCCCAATAAGTCGGCGTGTTCCTTTAAACTGCCAACAAATACATCGCGTTCGACTTCACCACACCACAGACTGTGTGGGTTGTAGCTACTGGAGTTGCTGCTTAAACAAACGACTTATGTGGGCTTTTCTTCGGGGGAGGACAGTCTCTTTTGATTTTCTGTCTTGTACAATGTTTCATCTAGTTACCAGTCTGAAATAATGGTAGCTTGTGCAGAGTTTCAATGTAAGAGAAAGAAAGAAGGGCAGGGTGTAGGTGTAGTAGGCCAATCACATGCGAGCAGAATCATACAAATAGCATTTTAATAGCAATAGTCAAACATCGTTTGACTGGAGAATTCTTTATACTGGGTTATTTCAATACCCAGCCCTAAACAATGCAATGTCTAACATGTAGCTTTTGATTGTTGTGGGTCGATTATAAAATATAAAAAAAATCCCTATCGAGTCTATAGCTTAAAATGATCTGTTGTCCTGGCTAATAAAACTGCTCCAAATAAAAAAAAAAACATTATTGGGGTTAGGCCTATTTCCTGGCAGAGATTTCCATTTCATTCAAGGGTTGTTTGATTGACATTAAGACAAGGATAACATGCACGCACGCGCACACACACACACACACACACACACACACACACACACACACACACACACACATCACACACAAAAACAAGGAAGGTTGTTTTTTTTTCAGAAAATGGACAGATTTCTGGCAGACTTATGCCAGATAATATATGAAGGAATTACATTGAAACTCTGCACAAGCTACCGTTATTTCAGACTGGCAACTAGATGAAACATTCTACAAGACAGAAAATCAAAAGAGACTGTCCTCCCCCGAAGAAAAGCCCACATAAGTTGTTTGTTTAAGCAGCAACTCCAGTAAGACTCATATTTTTGTTTATAGTGGTGTGCCCTAGTGCCCAGAGTAAGCAAAGCAGAAAGTACGAAGTATCAGAGCACCAAATTCCGCGTAAGGAGGCAGGTTGGGGTGGTGGATACGTCGAACAAACACAGGACATTCAAGCAGGAGCCTGGGGTTTGTGTCCCATTTGAAAATAAAAGTTAATAGCAAGGTTTTTTTAATTTTACAGACAAACAGAACTATGTCCACCATGTGAACATGTCTTGCGTGAAGTAATGTAACAGATGTAGCCTACTGATATTAACCCAAACCACAATCTTTTCTCTAAGTTTAAGTAGTTTTTATGCCTAAAATGAACCAAACTACAACTTGTTAAAATGAAAATCTCTTTTGTCTGTAAAATCTATGAGATCATTTTATGACAGATACTATATTGATCAGTCCTTCCAGAAATTTTTTTTTTGTGATTGTTGCAGGGGAAAATCCTTGATTATGCCGCACGTTTTCTTAAAAAATGCGATGGAATATGTGGGACCCTGCTTTTCGATGATGTTCACGTCCCATAATTACGTCACTTCATAACGTTCCCATGGCAACAGGGGAAAATGGTTGCTCTTGTGTGAAGTAAACGCAACATTTTTCAACTTTCTGCTAAGATATTTGTGACTTTTATGCAACGAAAATGCGGGGATTATGAAATCATGCAAGCCCCGCATATTTTGCGAGGAAATAGGCAATTTTATGCGGCGAAAGTTTGCAGTATTTGAAAAAATGCGGCCCCCAGATAAATATGCGGACTTTGGCTGATTATGCGTGGTGATGGCGCAGTGGATATGTCACTTGCCTTTGGTGTGGCAGACCTGGGTTTGATTCCCACTGCGATACATCAACCAATGTGTCCCTGAACAAGACACTTAACCCCTAGTTGCTCCACAGGTGTGTGACCTCTGATATGTAACAATTGTAAATCGCTTTGGATAAAAGCGTCAGCTAAATGACATGTAGTGTGTGCATTGTATTATGAGATCGTATAATCACGTTTTTCTGTAGGGACTGATTGATAGTGAATTTTGGGTGCCTATCTCTTAAACAGTTTAAGACGATCCATCAATTCAAATATGAAATTGTGATTAATCGCACGATTGAATATAGTTAACTCGTGATTAATCTTAATGTTCTTAACCTTAATGTTCTTAATCTTCTTTTGCTGATCCCCTGGATGTTAGAGCACTTTACGGTTTCTGCTAGCCATCCACAATGTTACTGCTGCATCGCTTCCTGACTTCCCAAACTACAGAGCGGGCCCGAGGCCCAAATCCAAACAACAAGCCTGCAAAGACAAGCTATCTCAGCTTCATGCATCACACTGAACACCTTCCCCTTCACATCATCACCTCCTACATGCTATTATAAGGTCAAGCGCACAATGGGAAGTTAATTATAGTATTTTTACTCACTTTGCTCATATTGGGAGTTGTTTACATCGTTATGATCACTGAGTAGGGGGCAACAAAAACATTGTGGAGAACACAAACTCTAATTTATATGAACAATTGCCAGCAGTGGCTTGCAAAAGTGAGAAAAAAAACACTTTAAAGAGTGAGGATAATGAGGAGAAGCGAAAACAGACATAATGTTGCAGCTATATCAGTGTTAGTCATGTAGACGTTTATATTAATTATTACACAGAGACATCAGAGAACCAGTGTGCATAACACAGACAGCATCTGTCTCAACTTGATCACAAACTCTTTCTCACACACACACACACACATACACACACACACCTCTCATCTCCCTGATCCAGTGTAATTAAGGCCCACAGCGATAGAGATTATTTTCTTTTTCCAACTAAAAGGAAACGGGTGAGAAAGAGATTAAGAGAGAATGAGAAAGATAGCGATAGAACACATAGAGAAAGATATGCTGTAGATGAGGACAAAAGTAATTTATAAAACTTTTACTCTGTCCACGCCAGTACAACTCAAGATGCTTGATGCTTGATGCTCCATCAATCTAGTTTCACTTCCCTGTTCTCTCTCTGTCTCTCATCCTGCCAACCGCCCTTCTCTAATCTGCTGTTCAGTTTCTAAACCGCTGCAGATGTCTTGAATGCTGCATCACTGACACCTCCAGCTGTCAATGTGTGACTGTGTGTGTGTGTGTGTGTGTGTGTGTGTGTGTGTGTGTGTGTGTCAGTAACTGATGGTCATGTCAAGGAGTTATCAGAGTGTGTCAGCCCATGTGCTCGCTGCAAATCGCAGATTATCAGCATTTACATGTGTGTGTGTGTGTGTGTGTGTGTGTGTGTGTGTGTGTGTGTGACTTTTTTGTAAAAGTGTGTCAACCAAGCGTGTCAGTGAGTGAGAGGTTCAGCTCCTCCTGCTGCATTGATAAATATTCGCCTTCACCTGTTTCGATAGATGGATGAGGAGTGAGGGAGGAAGTGTGTGTGTGTGTGAGTTTGCTGATATGGAGTGAATGAGGGGAAAAGTGATAAAAGATTCTTGGTGGAGGCAATTTACTCAAAGTGTCTTGACGGTCCAATAAGGAGCCTTTCAGACGAAAATCAAATGGGCCAAAGAGAGGGAGAAAGAGTCTCTTCTCAAGTCATAAATAAAACAACCACCTATCTAAACAAAGACTGATTATACGTACCAAAGCAGAAACCACTTTTTTTTGCTTTGAAGAGAGAACTTGTATGATTTTCATTCTTATACTGTTAATTAATGCTATGAAGTAATTTGTGTAAGACTGAAAATTAAAGGGATACGCCACCGTTTGTTGAAATAGGGCTTATCACGGTCTCCCCTAGCTGTAGATAGGTGGGCCAACGCATTTTTTGTGCACGCATTGTTTTAGTCCGGTGCAACACCGGCAGCGCTACTACTAGTTAGCTTAGCGTAGTGAATGGAATCCTATGTTGCCGGTTAGCATGTTGTGAGTAAAAGTGAGCCAACAAAAGACAAAAAAACAACCTAATTACTTGTACTGAGACAAAAAAATGCGTTGGTCCAACTATCTACAGCTACCACTTTCATAAAAAACACTCCTGGTTTTCCTCAAAAGGTCCTCTATCTCATTGGTTGAAAGCAAGTCGAGCTCTGATTTAAGTTTAAGACGTTTCTCATACAAATCTGGCATCGGGAGACCTAGCATATTGTTCATCTAATTTTGAAATATCATTAGCGAGTGAGATTTGCTTTTCTTTAGAGAGCTTTCTTTTATTAGCACCGTATGAAATAATTTGGCCTCTAATATATGCCTTAAGGGCCTCCCATACTGTTGAGTCTGAGACTTCCGCTGATTTGTTAACGCTTCGAAAAATAGGAATTTGGTCAGCAACAAAGGAAACAAAATTATCATCTGACAAGAGTGAAGTATTGAAACGCCAGTTCCTCCTAGGTGAAGGCAAATTTGGAAAAGTCAGATCAAGAGTAAGAGGAGCATGGTCCGAAATAATAATACTTTCATATGCGCAAAACCTTTTATGTACCACTCCATGACTAGACCCAGCGAAGAGAAGGACCGAAAGAAAAGGCAAAGGGTAGAGTAAGAAAAGAATAATGTGAGAAAAATTGAATAAAGAAATGATTTTTCCAGAGGACTGGGACTGGGCTGGTCTCATTTCATACACTGTCAATATGAGAAAACAGAAAAATAAAAAAAAGTGAAATCATGCACCCCTCCACCTGCCATAAGTTCTTCCTTCTCCTGTCTATTTTATCTGCAGTCACTGCTTGCTCTATCCCTGTCTCTGTTCATCTGTCTTTATATTCTCCCCTTTCTCTCTATTTCTTTCTGTATTTATGTCTCTGTCTCTCTCAAGTCCCTCTCAATTGTGTTTTGGTCACTGAACTGTGATATTCTATTGGTGCCACTGAGCTGTGGTGTAAGCTGTGAAAGCCTCACAGGACAATTGAGAAAAAGAAGAGCACTTCTCTTTGGGTTCCAAAACTTATAGCAGAGATAAAAATAAAAATAAAAACATAATAAATGTAAATCTTGACAAATGTCTTCATTGTGGATATTTCCAAACCCTCCAGCACCCTATCTGAGAGTTAGATAAGAAGATCGGTGCCACTCTCATAAATTTGAGTGGTGATAATCTTCCCATCTGACTCTCCACCGGAAATAAGAATATTTCCCAAAATGTCAACTTCAGTGGCTTGGAGGAGCATAAATCAGGAACACAACTTCAAGGACAATTTCACCTGAAGGAAATTAAGCAATTTTTTTTTTTACCAGCCCCATATATGTATTCCCAAACAGTGTTGCATAACTTTAGTGACTCACTTTCTAACTCTGTCATGCAATTATTTCCCACATTTCCTCCACATGCATTAATCTGTCCAACTAAACTAAACTGTACTGTATAACAAGTGATGACATTCGAGGGACGCGGAACCTGCAGTGTGTTACTTAAAGCTCAAAAAAGATTATGTTGTTTCATGTAAAAATAAGCCTAAGGGTCAGTTCCCCCTTATGGTTCCTCTTTGGAGTAATGACCCTGATAAGAGACAAACAATGACTAAATGACAAGGAAGTTGAATGAGCGGCCAGATTCAGCACTTTGCTGCATGAGCCATCAGATGGAAGCATTGAAAATGCTACAACAATAGACAAACGGCGATGCAAACAACAGAGCTCCTTTTTGCATTTTTCACAGCAGCAGACACTTATGGGTGCCTATGGGAGGATTTTTACTGTGGTTGGAAATGTGTTTCAAATGTGCTTGCTTTAGCATGGATGTGGCCAGGGAGGTAGTGGTATTATAGTCATCACACTATGGAGCAGTGGTAGGAAGGGACATGTTAGGGAAAGGCACCTCCATTGAATTCCCTGAAAAATAATAAGTGAATGCACAGAGCTTAAGCTATCACACACTCACACAATGATGTGACAGACATTTGGTTCAGACAAACCAGATTAGAATGTGAAAGCAGATACAAAACAAAGGCCATAGAAAAAAATATTTTGTGTTTGTGTGTGTGTGTGCATGTGCGTGTGCATGCGTGCGTGGGCTGACCGCCATACCATTCACATGGGCGTGTGTCAAAAGCACATAGAGGACTGAGCTCTGGTGAAACAACCTTAAGCTCTATCACGAGACAGAACATCCAGCAATCAACAAGAAAGTGACGTCTGCTCATGCAATTTGACTACTGTTTCAAGGAGAAAAGCCTAAGCCCAAGCCCTTGATAAAACACAATGATCGATCGCACAACAAAAATCATTAAAAGGTGCAGATATTGTGTTGTGATTATTATAATTCTCGAGTGTATCTGCTTTCCCTCCACGTGAACCGTCTGCTTTTGCTTCAGTTACTGATTTCCTAGAGTGTCTTTTGATGACTCACAGAGACAGTGCACAGTTGTAACTGCTGTTACATTCAGTTGTGAATTTGTATGTGTAGGTGGAAGAAGGACTGATATTGATAATGATTGTTGCAGAGTGTGAACAAGGAAATGAGATTTTCCATTTGAGTAAAAAGTGAAAGTTGTGTCCCTTTCTGAGCGAGAGTTTGAAAAAAAAAACCACCAACAACAAAAAAACAGGAATACAACATACTGCCTTTTAACTACGCTGATGCACCTCGGCTCTTTTTCTGTAGACAATTCTTTTTCTTTTTCAAACTACATCTGTATTAGAGCACTGTGGAAGACTCATAAAAGATAAAACTCCTGTGGGTGAATCTGCTGCTGAGTCAAAGTGAACTGAAAGCCCAGCTAACCGAATTGGATTCCTCATCTGTCTGTCTAAACGTCTAGGTTGGCATCACTTTGCTCCACTTTCCAAAAATAAACTACTAAATAACCCATTGGGACAGTTTCACCGGCATAGTCTGAAGCTAGTCCCCAGCCACATATTTGTTCATACCCTCCTTTCAAAAACTATTCTGAACAGAAACTGTACTTAAACAATTGAGTAAATAGTAAAAGATTGATCACCTCTAAGGTCCCCAGTCAGAATGACTAGTTAATGACTATTAGTCCTTAGTCCTTAATATTAGTTATTGTTTTCTGAAGGTTTTAGAAACTCGAGGGAAGTTTGCATTCTACATTGGTCAATATTAGCTCAGTATATTCTTGTACACTCAATATAGTATTTAGGCCTACAAATAATTACATATATGATTAAAAGATCAATTTAATCCAATCGCTGTCCAATAAAAAAACATGTACCTTCAAATTTGGTGATTAAGTGAAGGATTAAGTGTTCCTTAATAACTTGAGAAAATTATCATATTCTTTGGCTAAATACAGCTTTTAAAACCTGTTAGTAACCTGATTATCTGGAAATTGCATCATCACCCTGACCTTCCCCAGTCCCCAGTGTGCATTTCTCATAAGTGGACTGGATTGGATTGATAAACAAGGCCGCTATGTTCAATAACCCATTAACAGCTAACTGATGGTTCATTACATTTTATTTTATTTATTTTATTTGCTGGAAATAAAGCCTTAAAAAAATGCAACAGCAGAACAAACGAACACAAACGAGATAATGGAGGGGTGGGACTGTTTATGACAAATCATTTTGTTGTAATATAATTAGTTATGACCACAACGACATGTCATAGAGACACCTGATCCTAACATCCCTACACATAGACCTTTAGCACCATAAAATACTTCCATGATGGACTAAATGGAGGTGAAAGTGACCCTGAAATGTTTATTATGAATGCGTCACAAACCTTACCTTACACCACATTCACAGTGTCGCATGATTTCTAACTTAAGAGGTCAAAGCCCGACCGAGCTGAGGCGAACGTCAGAATGTCTCCTCTGACGGGAGAGCTGTTGGCACACACACACACACACACACACACACACACACACACACACACACACACACACACACACACACACACACACACACACACGCACACGCACACGCACAAACACCTGACCCAATTTTCAAGCAGCTACACCATCCAGCAACAACAGCCAGGGAGGCATCAACAAACAGCCAAAAAAACAGTAGCATCAAATGCCTCCCTGTCCTTTCTTGGCAGATGTGCTTTACACACAGCACCTCCCTTCCCTTCCTTCCTTCTAATTTTCCCTTTCGATTCCCTTAATGCTTCCCTTTCCTGCCTCAATACGTCCAAAGGACGGTCCTTAATCCACCCAGAAGATATCACCACAACAACAACCACCCACAAATTCAGGTTGAGCCAGGTCTTCCTACGGCCCCGGCAGCCCAGAGAAGAGCCAACCCTTACTTCAAGGTCTGGCTTTCAGTGCCAAACCCCCCCACACACACACACACACACACACACACAGACACACACACACACACATCCTGACTCTCCACCTCCGATATCCACACAGCCCCCAGGAGCACAACATCGAGCCTCAGCTGCATCCCTGACCACCATCCCTCCCGACAAGACAACCGATCGGCCCCATCGGCAGCTCCAGATGCCGCGGTATGCCAGACAGGATTAGCTCACACAGGGCCAGAGGGGTTGCAGATCCTCTTACCCTCCTCCCCAAACCTTATCCTCTAACACTCCTCCTCTGCACACACTCAACATTTTATTAACGAGCAAACAAGGGACAACAGTGCTGCATGTGCAGGGATGTGTGCATACAGTATGTTTGCACAGATCTGCTAATTAAATTAGATTGCATTAGAAGGGATGGAATTAAGCCTGAATGATCCCTGTGGAGAAGGGCTGTTGCAGTAATAACAGGATGCATGGAGAATAGTAATACTATGTAATAAAAAAGAATACATACGTCAATTTGGTGTATAGAAAGCAACCTAAGACAACAGCGATGTATGAATGTGCAAAATATGGACCCTTGCTGATCCTTTATCTCCTACCTGACAGACATGGAGAACTCTCCAGGGGCGCTCTCACTCTCTCGGACCAGAAAAGCCCCGCACTCCCTGTGTCTGAGTCGACTTTCTGCCACACCGCGAGATATACGACCGGCAAACCAGCTGGAAGCAAGAAAGAAAACAGGAAGAAAGTAAGTAAGAAAGAAAAAAAGAAAGAAAGGACGAACCAAGTTGATTTGACTGTTTTGTGCATGTGAACTGTGTTGTTCTTGGGGTCTGTGCAGCTGCAAAACACTATTTCGTACACGTCAAATAATTCATTCGTGTTTTTGACAACTTTTTATGTTTGTATTATCAGTGGAAATGATGAGACTAAAGAAGCAGACAACAGTACAGATCAGTGCTGACAGAGAAATAAAAGCGAATTTGAGGAGGAAAGAAAGTAAAATTAGCACATTTGTGAAGTTATTTTTAAACATGCTGCTAAATATGCATGCAAAACAAATCCCCAAATGACAGAATTCAGTTGTCAGCTGTGGAGCATAAGTAATAGTGCC